>NC_052055.2:96579261-96879261 GCF_903992535.2 Arvicola amphibius
CCCCAGAGGGACATATTTCCATTCTTTCTTTAAAACAACAGCATATATTACACGTGAAATTTTTCACGAGGGAACTTCACCAAGGAAGAGGAAACAGCATGCCTCTGGGCCGATGCAATGTGTTTTCAAAGGTTAGCAGTAATCTTCGCTATCCAACCGTTTGCAGTTGCATTTCAGATGCCAGAATATACTCCATGCAGTGTAATAAAGGGTTACACCAGACTTAATGAAAAGGTTCCATGTTCACGTAGAATAAATAAGTCCCTAATTAAGGCATGGTTAAGCCAACAGCACAGATATTGTCTTTTATATTATTATCTATTATACTTCTTTAGCATTCTCTGGGAGCCTCTTCAACGAACGGATGCCTGAAGGGGGGGACTAAGAAATCGCTCAGCTGGTGGCTGGCACTGGCCTTGAGGAAAGCTAGTAAGGAACACTTTGCGGGCTTTCAGAGTCTCTGCGCCAGCTGTCACCAGCTATGGGTGCTGAAAAGATCCTGTCACTTCATCCAAAGGGATTTACTTGGTCAGAAGAAAAATTTAAATACAAAGCATGCAGCTAAGAAGCCAGTGAAAGGGATTATGAACATAGAAGAGCACATGTGTATACGACACTAATACATCTTTAGGGAATTTCAGATCCCCAAAGCCAGGATTACTGGCAGGGGCAAGGTGGTGGGCCTATGCCTGGATCTTTACCATGAGTGTTATTATCTTCCTACTATTTCTACTATTCACTTCAACGTTATTGGTCTTTTATCAAGACCATTTTAAAAAGAAAAAGAAAAGAAAAATTCCCATCCGTCCAACGCAGAGTTACACATATAAGCACACACACACACACACACACACACACACACACACACACACACACACAGATGTCTCACTATTACATGGTCACCTGTATGTAAATTCACTGACTCCCGGGTCCACTCACCAATTGTCTTGCCGATGTTCAAGTTTAACAATGAGATGCACTGATTGTTTAAGGGTAATGAAAGCAAATCAAAACACAGGGCAGTTTGAACTCGCCAGTATGCAGGACTGAGGGCCTCCTCAGGAAGAGAGAGAGAGAGAGAGAGAGAGATTGAGAGAGAGAGAGAGAGAGAGAGAGAGAGAGAGAGAGAGAGAGACAGACAGAGAGACAGACAGAGACAGAGGGAGGGGGTGGCCATTGAAGTCTTCCCTGCCCCAGATGCTTGGGATTGAGTTGACAGGAAGCAAGGCATGTATGTATGATGGGCCAGACCTGGTAAACACTTCCCAGCTGAGTGATGAGGGACATGAAAGAGCATAGTAGGCTGAGTGATGTGGGAATGTTAGGAACAGGTCGTTTATTGAATAAAGGGGAACAAAATAACACAGTTCAAAATTAGGTGCTCATCATTAAAACGCTGTTTCCCAATGCCAGTTGATAAGGCAGTCATACCCAGTTCATGACAGTAGCAGTTGTCTTGGCAAAGCATGTCCTTCACAGGACACATGCAGCCCCTACACTCTCCTGTTAATTTCAGGAACATGGAAGAAGAAGAATTACATGGGCAGGTAGCTGTGTAATTGCTACTCTGCGGTGAAATCAGAAGTTTGGCACGGGGACAGTAGAAGGCTCGCCCAGTGTGTGATTTACATTCTTTCTGCTCAAGACAAGAGGGCTGCTACTTTTTAAGAAATAATATTTCAGAGAGGACACACGGTGATAGTACTAAAATGTATCAGATGTGTTTCATAGGAGAGTCATTGGTAGACAGAACACTCCCGCTCCCAGCCATATAGATAGGGAAATGATATCTACATGAAAGTTACTTCCTGGAGGTTCTGGAGAAATGAGTCAGGAGTCCTCATTAAGAACGTTTGTAGCAAGGAGCAGAGCTGTCTAGAGCACAGCACAAACGGGAGAGTCCGCCTTTAGATGTCACTGCAACCCCACTGCTCTACTTCCCAAATCTCTGTGAGGCCTCATAGGAAGGACACCAGCTCCTGCATCCTGCAGACACTCCTGGGAATCACTCCATTCTCCAGATTTCTTCACAGAACCTTTGTGTCCCTGCCAAGCTTATTCAGGAAGCAGCTAGACTCAGCCTGAGTCCCAGGCTGTCTCCCACGGTCACCTTATTCAATGTATAGACAGGCCCCTAACAAGGACAGGGAGCACTAACTGCAAATGAGTTAAGCCCTCCGCCCGCACCCTTTTAACTTTCTAAGGGGGCTACTGTGATACATCTCTTACCCATTCTTGTTTTGGAATACACATTTGTTTTCTGTTTATTCTACTTCCATCCTAAACAGACGAGCTCTCCATGGATAGACTCAATCGATTCATAGGCAGAGAGATAGATAAATAGATTTCCACACAGTACACAGGAGAAAAGAGCTGCAGCCCTCCAACACCCCTGCAGGTCCAAATGGGTAATTTCTGTTAAAAATTCAGAGCAATTTCTTAGTCAAAAAGGCAGCCAAAAGAAGTTTAACCCCCTCCTCTCGGCCTTAGTTTGCCTACTCTGAGGATGCATGTCTTTCTGTGGTAATGAAACATTTGTGCTTGGATTATTTTCCCACAGGAAGGTACAGCAAATGCTCATGATTTAAGAGCCATGTATCCAAGGAAGTCCAACTAACTATTAAACCAAAAGAACTAACTCTGATAACTGGCATCCGATCTCAAATCTGGGAAGAACTTAGACAAATCAAGTATCCAGCGAAAACATTACCAAATGCTGCACCACGCAACCGCCTATACATTACTAATCAGCATTCATTTCCTGTCCTTAAAATAAACACAAAACAGATTTCTCCATTTTTCTGAAAAATCAATCGTTCGCAGTATCTGTCAGTTGCTCGCTCCCAATTAGTATTCCACATTCATTTATTTTCCCTGGAAGTTAATTTTTTTTAAAACATACCTTGGCATGGATATTTCATTCAATATCCGTAAATGAAAATGATATAGAGTAACCAGTGTTCCTTAAGACCCCCCCCCCAAACTTGTAACTTTGTTAATGAATGGAGATAAATCAAAGGCAGCTTATTAATTATTGCTTGCCTGGTAGGTTAAGCATTAGCTTTTCACCTCACTGGGCTGGAGAACAAGATTGCCTTTGGCCATGTCCGAGGGGCTCATTAAGGCGTCCCTAGGGAATAGGAAGAAACTGTTAGTGAGAGGCAATGGCCAGTACCTCTCCCAGAATCCCAGCAGGGAAAGGAAGCTCTCATCACGAAGAACTAACAAGGCTGCCTGTACAACACCTGTAATCAAACTGGCCTAGAAATGCCTGGAGACCATCGCTCTTGGCTTTGTGATCCGGGAACTTATCTGAAAGTGCTGAATCCAATCCATAATTGATGTGTGCACGCAATTATAATCCTCCAGATATCTTGAAAATGGTGCAGTTCCAAGCCTCAAGGAGTGGTTACTTTAGCATGCATGGCATAAACGGAGATATCTGATATAATAAAAAAGGAAACTATTTTGTTTCCTGCATTGGCAGCAGGGAGGTAATTGAATATATGCCTGTTTTTCTTAATGAGTGTAATTATATACAGCTTTTTGACAGCTAGTAGAGTTGAGGGTAGACAACATTGTACAAAATACATTATTTCGAGTCTTTTCTGGTCTGTGTGTCTCTGTGTATGCAAAGTTCCTGCTCTGGGTAAAGTGGGGCGCTCTTCTCTGTGTAAGTGAGATGAACCACCAGGCGTGAACACTCACGGGAAGGAGACACATGTTCTGGCAAATTCGGAACGGTTGGGGATTGGGAATTCTGGAAATGGACTTATAATCACTTCCTGCTCCATTCGTTCACTGACTGTATTAAAAATGTTTGTAAAACTTTTGAAATGGCAGGTCCCCCCAGATGGATCTGCAAATGAGGCTTCGGAGTCCAGGCCCGGAGTGTCTGGTGCTGAGGCAGTCGTTCAGCCAACACTGTTTATTGATTGCTCACGCTAGGCTGAGAGCAGGACTAGGTCAACCTGCTTTCACAGTCCGAGTTGGTAGTGGCTGTCAATGAAAAGGGAGTCCAGAAATGTCACAGGTCTCTCTTGTTGGGACTGGTACTCTACCGACAGATTTTCCAGAATACAGTGGACCAGATCCTTTGGAAGAGAAGAGCCCTTGTTCTACCCATGCTGCCTCTTGCTGTGTGTGTATGATTTTAGGGTGAGCATACCCCAAGGTTCTTCCAGTCAGTGGAGAAATAAAAGCTCTAAATGATAACGATGACTCAAAGATGGATGGAAGGGAAGGGTGGGCTTGGAAAAGTTTCTGGTTTATTCATCCTGGTCTGAAGCAGTGCTCCATTTTTAAGCGCTACTTGTCATTATAATGGAAGACAAGGCAGCATGTTGATAGATTCAAAATAGAAACTGGAGATTTTCTTCCTATTGAAGACTGCCACCAAATATGCCCGCATTTTGTTAGACTGAAACTTCACCTTAGATGGTGAGTTTTAAAAAACGAAAACAAAACCTTTAAATTTGAATTAATACAATGTCTAACAATCCACGTAGCTAATGAATGCCGAGGTAACTTTGAAAGTTTTGTTTGTCGTTTGGTTGCTTACTTTGACATATTTTTTTCTCAAAACAACAACAAGAATCCCTATTATTTTTTGTGTGAAATTGATACTTCAGATATAAATAAGACAAGTTATACAACGCAGAGTTTGAATGGGTCGAATAAGCTATGTTAATATAGCAAATCTTTCAGTCATATCATATTTTATGTTTATTTAATTGCAGGGCTGAGGATGAAATCCAAGGCCTCATACAGGCTAGGCAAGCTCTCTACCAATGAAATACATCAGCAGCTCCTTTAGTCTTCTAGGCTGTTTTGAAAGTTCTGCACTTAGACCACAAAACTGTCTCATAAGATATCTCAAAGTATTCAAAAAATTAATTTGATTATTTTTCCCCAAAACAAAATCAGTCATAAAATCTGAGTTTATAGATAATTTGTAGTGGTGGGAATTAAAGTCTATCAGGAATCTCAATTAAAGACCATGTGTATTTTATATTTATCATTCTTACCAGTTTAATAGAATAATAACAACAATTAATATGGGTCTGAGAGGAATAAACTGTGTTAATGAAAGACCCACTATATATAAAATCAAATATGAAGTTCATATATTAGCGTTAACTCATGGCCAGTTAACAATCTATGTGAAGTGAAATTCCTGCTGCCTTTTATTACAGAGTTTGCTTTCACCAGTGATCGTCAGTGTGTGTGATTTTAACTGACACCGTTAAGGGGAATGCCCGCATTTTGTTTACTAGCTTTCTATTATTCTTACAATAGTGTATCTATTGATGTGACTGTATGGCATTTATTCCTTTAGAAATCATCGTGGTCACAGTATCTAAGTCTGCGTTTTACTACCCCCAACCGCTGACCCAAGAATCTGTTTCACCCCCTTGGGGGCGACATTGTCCCTGTTGAAACTACATGGCATATGCTAATTCTTATTTCCAGACAGGGCGCAGCTACACTTCCTGCAAGAATCCCAGCCTTCCTTATCAATACATTATTGCTAAGTGATAAGCAAAGGAAGTTTTTAAAGTGTCTTTGAAGATCCTGGCAGGGCGAGCGCTACAGAAAAGCGTGAGAAATCAGTGGGGACGATCTTTTGCCTTGTGTCGGCTCTTTCTATGTGAGCTACCAAGAACAGAGCCAAGCAGTAGAGCGGCTCTGTCCTGAGCAGGGGCCCTACTGCTCCCAGATCTTGCGTGCTACTTGTAACAGGCATCAACACAGGCCCTTCTTGGTTCCCAGCCGGACAAGGGCGCTGCACAGGTCCCAGTCCCTCTGGCCAGCAAGCAGGTGAGGAAGCAGTAGTGAGAGTGTGTTTGATGTTGCCAGCTCGCTTTTGCCACCCAACTTTTTCCCTCTCCAAAACCTCTTAGCAAACTTCAAAGGCCTCCTTGCTTCTTGCCTTAATCCAGTGCACTGAGACCTCTAGTTCAAAGAACTTCCCTTAAACCCTCTTCTTAAACGGCAACCCAAACTTTTTTTTTCCCTTTCCTTTCCTTTCCACAAAGTAGCAATTACAGCTCCGTTGCTTGGCGATTGGGCTCGGCCGATCCGCTCCTGCTATTAATTAATCTTACAAAGGGGGCTCATTTCCTGGCATTCAAATTGACAAGAGACCAGAGAACAGAAAATCCTTTCAAGCCGTTCCAACTCACCGAGGGGAAGAGGTATCCGAGGAGAGAGCCCCACAGTATTTGAGGTGGAGGGCACATTTGATACTCCCTGTATATTCTGCTGATTGAATGATTTTTGTTCGCTGAGAGCTCTTTGCTAATCTTGTACCTGCAAAGCTTTAACAGAAGGCTCCGTAGCACACAAGTGCAGCTCCCATCTGACAGAGGAGATTTGCAGGAGCGGCACCCCCCCCCCCCCAATCCCAGCCTCCAGAAGGCATCTTCTTCAACATTACACTTCACTTTAAACAGAAAACGTTCGGTTTACTCACACAGAAAAGCCCTTGGAAGAGGAGGAGATGAAGAGAGGCGAGAAAGCAAGAGCGCAGACAAGAGATTAAAGCTTTTTATTCAGTATCTCTTTCGTATTCAAATCGTGCTAAGGGCTCTGTGAAACTTAGAAGCAAGCTTGTTCAGGAGGGCTTCTAAAGTGTGTACACGGATTTCATGGGAATGGAAAAAGAAGCCACAGCCTGGGAAATGAAAGAAAGATAAGATGTCCTATATAAAACAGCCCGAGTGGTTCAATTACTTCAGCACACCATGAAGGCGAGCTTTGAAGGTTTGAGAAAACACTGCAAAATTTGAACAACAACAAAAAGTCGTGTTTCGGGTTTTGTACCAATAAATGTTTGTGTACTCTGTGAATTGCTTAAGCTGTATCCCTCCCCCTTGTGTATTGTTTATTTTTATTGTATTTTATTTTATTATCATTATTATTTTCATTTGGTTTGGGGAGTGAAAAAGAAGAGTGTATTTTGATGGTAAAATGTAAAATTTATATGTAAAAAAATATAAGAAAATAAGGTCCTTTATCAGAAACGTAACCAGAGGGAAGAACAATCTGAATCATTTGGAGGCAAAAATTCTACTTCCTCTCAAACCAGGTGTCTTTGATTAAAAGAAAAGCGAGGTTGAATCCTCATCTCTCACACAGTTGCCGGAGCACCAGGTGGCTGTGTTTTTAACACAGATTTCATGCACTCAGTCAGTGCTGTTAGGGAAAGTCCTTATTAGAGACAGGGATTTCTTTGCACAGCCACATTGGTGAGGTCAAAAGATGCTTTCGTCAATGTGAAGCAAAGACCTGTTCCTTGGGTCTGGAAGGAGAATAAAAGGGAGCCTTGAGACCCGCTTGAAGAAAAGCTGTGAACTCCACAGGTCTCCCAACCTAAGTTGCACTTAGCAGGGAATTCCAACCCAATTTGTACCATGGCTGGGTCCTGTAGAAGACATGCCCCTCCTCTTTGTTAGGGTACACGGTTGTTTCATTTGCTATTCAACTCCTTGGTGATCTGATATATATTGGGATGCTGAATCAATTTTGGACCTCTTTAGGGTTTCTGTCTATTTTTTCTTCTCCTGGTGGTTTCTTTTCCTTATGTGAATATTGACTGTTCTTCCCATCCCCGTCAGAAGTGCAATCATGGAAAATTCATGGGACAAGTCTTCAGAAATCACTCTGAAGAACTTGTAGAAAATGCGTGCTGTATCCCTTAATGCTTTGTTCGAAAAATAATAGGAGTCAGCTGGGCCATTGCTCTCTCTCCGCAGTTCAAAGAGATTAATGTAGAAGTTCTGATGTTCCTAACCAAAGGCCTCTAGTAAAACAGGAATTAAAAACTATCTCACAGCCTATATCAGGTGTTTCTGTGATGACGGCCGTGGGACTGCAATTCTAAGAAAATGGAAACGAGTCTTCTGCAGGTAAAGTCAATATTGCAGAAGTGGGTTTGTTGCTCACGTCTGCAGAGCAGCGGTATGAACAAGTTCAAGTTTTGTTTGCACAGTTGGAATGAAGTTTTAACATTCTCTCCCAGAGGCTCTCTGATTCACCATCTACAACACTGACTAACTTTTGGTTTTTCTATCTTTCGCTAAAAGAGGGCGGGGGAAAGCTCAGCCACATTGATTATCCACTGT
The DNA here is from genome assembly GCF_903992535.2 of Arvicola amphibius. NCBI lineage: Eukaryota > Metazoa > Chordata > Mammalia > Rodentia > Cricetidae > Arvicola > Arvicola amphibius. Next base: position 96,587,388 of record NC_052055.2, read on the forward strand.
TAACTTAAAAAATAAAGGTAGCAAATTTAATTGAAAAAGGAAAGCAGTAGCTTTAGGATAAAGATACCCTTGAGTAATTGGAAGCCAGGAAGTCTCTGTGGCCCATGACCCCAGCTGAGTCTAACATAATATTGAGAAGTCACTGGAGCGGGGACAGGTGGTGGGCTGCAGGTGGCAGGGGGCACACAGGTCCTCCAGACTGTTTCAGGGCTTCACATTCGGGACATAGACTACAGCCGCATGGATGCTTCTCCTGGCTGAAACCTTGGCTAGCCCAAGTGAGCCAAAAAGGAAAGGGCCCAAGGACAGATATGAAGGATGCTAGCTGCAGGGGCAGCAGGTAGGAACAGTGAGGACCTTGTGCCGAGACCTGTCTCCAAAGACACGAAGTGTGCATCAAGGGCTGTACACTACAGGTGTGAAAAGAGGGGAGACAGGCCAGAAAGAGAGAGGGGAAGTGGGAAAAGCTGCCATCAGGAAAGGCAGCAGAGGCAGAGGGAAGGGAGTGGGTTTTCTCTGTGTTTCATTGCTTTGCTTTAACTTGGCCTCTGTAAGAGAAAATACTGTGTTAGTCTCCCTGTCAATCTCCAAGCGAAAATTAGTACTCACTGGAAGAAGCAAGGGAAGCTTGAAGGTGAGGGGAGAGAGAGAGAGAGAGAGAGAGAGAGAGAGAGAGAGAGGGAGAGAGAGAGAGGGGGAGAGAGAGAGAGAGAGAGAGAGAGAGAGAGAGGGAGGGGGGGGGAGAGAGGGGGGGGGGGGGAGAGAGGGAGAGGGAGGGGGGAGGGGGAAGGGAGAGGGAGGGGGGAGGGGGGAGGGAGGGGAGAGAGAGAGAGAGAGAGAATAAGTAACACTAAACACAGAGAGCAGACTTAGAGAGTAAATACATACTTTTTGGAAATTATGGTGAAAATTAATTGTGGAAAGTATTGTAGTAAAGAATTAGATGAAAGCATTGGGATTTTTTTTCCCTGTACTTAGCCAATAAATATAATAAACCCAAGGAGTTATAAAGTGAAATCTTCCTTACATGTTAATGACTAGTAAGGACCCCTTCATAAATATATTCTTCTGAATGTACTCTGTGACTGTAATCACATCACCTGTGCCAAATATAATCAATCTATAATCAACATTAGGTGCCGTGTGATCCAGGGCACAGTACCACAGCATCCAACACAGACATCACGAAAAGGAAAGAAATGATTGGACTGTATTTCGGTGCTGCAGCAGCCACAGAAGAGAACAGTCCAAAAGTCACTTGAGAATACGGTAGCATATTTCACCTCTAGAAACCAAGCTCTAATGCGAGTGTGCCGTGACTTAAGGAATTCTCAGAATCCTTGTGCGCAACAACAAAACAAAATCAGTTTTCAATACTACTTTTCAAACATCCGTGTTTTAGCTTCTACATTTAGGGGGAAGAAAGCTAAAAGCATCCTTCGGCCTCACATCTTTGGACAGTGAACCCTAAGTTTCATTGTCTAGCTACAAATTGTTTGTGTGGTTGGATTTTCAGCACCTCCCCTCCCAACTCTCTGTGTGTGTTTGTGGTGCTGGACAGGTATTTTGTCCATTCAATTGTTTTAAAATTATTCCTGTTTAGTCTCATATATTGTTTAATGGGATAAAAAGAATCAGTGTTATGTAATATTTAGAGTTGCAGGGTTTTCTCCACAAAGGATTTAACTTTGAGAGGATTTTAAGACAGAACACTATCTGGAGTTCCTTTGTAAAGGAAGCATCAACCTCAAAGCCTGTGGTATGGGTCAGTGGGTGAAGGTGGTACGCCAGCGCAATGGCCTGACCTTGATCTCTGCAACCCACGTTCTAGAAGGAGATAACTGACATCCTTGACATGGCATGTGTGTGCTCCATCCAAATAAATAAACATAAGACAACTTCAGAGAGCTAAACTCACAGTATATTCTGCCTATGAAAATTTAGGGTAGAAAATATCTTCTCACTGCAAGGCTAGAATATGTTTTTAAAAATTTATATAGAATGTAATAGAAAGTCTCAATTGTCCTTAGATTATTATGGAAATATAGATACTAAAAAACTACAGCAGAAAAAAAATTCTCCTGAAAACCTCAAAAATTAACTAAATTTATTCTTTCCTTAAATAAGTAGATATTACAACCATGGACAGCAGAAACTGTTCTGGAGAGATGAGAAAGCCATTTCCGTGCTTGGGAATGGGAAGGAAAGACCAATTAGAATATGAAAACCATCCTCGCAGATAGCCTGAGACCTTCATACAGATGAATGCTCACCCTCTGTTAATTAGCTAGTTTATGAAAGACAGCACTAGAATATTAAAATTTGCTGAACTAAGGGCATTCCTAACGTCTATTGGACTTTCATAGTGTTATTGAAAAAGAATTGAAAACCTTTCCAACTGTTTAAAGAACACCACAGATTCATTGGCAAGCACCTCGTGCCTCAGGTAAGGATGAAATCTGACTCAGCTTGGTGACATCCTTATAGGCTTTGGATGAGGCAATTTGTATCAGAAGGGTTGCTGAGACATCACTACTGCACATGACAATGTGCTCTCCTCTAGGAAAGGGCATTGTTCCTTCTCATGATCAAGTCAACAATGGGGTTGGCTATAAGAAATTTTCACTGAGACGGAGCAACCATGTGATGGATGGTCATCACCCAAAAAGTTGAATTCAACTTGAACTAACTCCTGGTATCTCTCCTTCCAGGATGGATGCAGCCTGGAGCCAGAGGCTCGTACTCTTAGGCACAGATTCTCTAGAGTATAGACGATTACCTAGATTTGTCAAATGGTGAATAGTTATCTCCCAAATGAATAAAAGAGAAAAATTCTATCTATCCACATAATCTTTATAAGGCTATTGCTACAACAGATTGCTATTTCAGCTGAAGCAACTGATGGGTTAAATGAGGACAACGCATTATGTCCCCCCCCCTCGCAGTGTATTAAATAATCTGTGTAGTTTCAAACATGTTTACAAAGATGCTGCCTAGAGAAACAGCAGCTCTACCTAAAACGCATAACCCCACTCCTGGCATTGGGACTCTCACAACCAAACATATTTTTTCCCCAAACACTAAGTCAAAATGAAGCTTTGAACTGTGAGAATTTGGAGATTCGTCTCAGATTCTAGTTCTGATTATCTTTGATAAATCACAAAATAACCAGCATTTGAACTGTGGAAGTATGGTGCGTTTCTCCTAACAAGGAAACAGCAGAGAGGAGATGCCCTACGTGTGAGTTTGCACCACATTCCTCCCACAATGGCAGCTTTTACACCCAGGTGCATGCAAAAAATATCTGTGAATCTCAGCTGGTCCCTGGGATTTAGCACTGGTATGCCACTTACATGTCAAATAAATATGTTCAGAAATATGACTTTACAAGAGGCAGGAGGGTAACTGAACTTCAAAATCTGTGAGATCAATCTGCACACCTCATATACAAGAGTAAAGTTTAGTGCAGAATATCAAAGCCCATGTGAGACTCTCAGGCTTTTATTAAGGATGCACTGGCTAATTTGTAGGGCTAAAAGTCACGATCAGATGTACTTTCCCTAAAATTCTTATATGATCCAGCTGAGTCACATAAAATAATCCTTAATAATACAAAGTGGAAAGTGATATTTTTTCAAGCCAGATTTTACAGGGATACAGGTGGCTGCTTGCAGCATGCTTTCCTTCTGGTCGGCTGTGCAAACAGCACAGACAATAAATAACACACAAGTACAGACGGTACATATCCTTGAACCTAGGTCCACCTTTGACATTAGATATCAGCATATCACTTAGAAGCCACACAAATGTATTCGGGAATATGGTTTTCCAATATGAAATTGAATTTTGCTTCTCACTATATTATCTGTTTATAATCTCCTTAATCGCCAAATACTTAAGTTTTTAAGTGCAACGTTAAAAATGAACTTAAATAATACCTGTTTTCAAATGATATAAGTTTTCATGGTACTGCATCCTGTTTGAGAATAGATATGAAAAAATAATGAAAGGGGATCTTTCAAAAGAAATAGTTCATTTATTCGCAACATCAATTTTAAATTGCAGATCGGGATGCACCGGTGTTCAAAGATGATTCTAGTTTTTGCAAAAGTTAATTTGAAAGTTTAAAAGGGGAGATGACTCAAAATACTTGCGCAAGAAAGCTGAGAAGAAAAAGAAAATGTTAAGATATTCAACAAATCAGTAAGAAGTGTCACTATGGAAACCCTTATTGTCTACTTTCTTCTGAGCAGCCAACAAAGAGCTGTGAACCCACTTACCTCCTGAGAACCCCATCTGTCTGCTGCGAGCTTGCTTATGAGCAAGGCTGGCCAGTGGCCTCCATTTGTGGCTGACATCCCCTTTAAGTTTTTGGTTCTCCAGTCGGCCCGTGCCTCTCAAGTCCCCAGCTCCTCTTGGATGGTAATGGAAGATGATTCACTTCTGGAAAGGTTTTCAGAGTTCAGATAGGCTTTGGCATTTTAAGTTCAGTTCAGTGGTGACTCTGACTACATCCTGAGATGAAAGGGTACCAAGAAGGCAGTGTTTTTGCTATTACCTATTAGTTGAAAAACATGTTCTCTCTCTCTCTCTCTCTCTCTCTCTCTCTCTCTCTCTCTCTCTCTCTCTCTCCCCCACCCCCATCATACACACATACACACACACAGAGGAGGTGATTAGTACATAATGTTGTCATTTATACATTCCAATTCCAATGTTAAGTTACAGAAATCTCTTAGCATAAAGCAAACAACAGGGACAACAAAACCCTCAGTATTTCTTTTAACTGATGAGCTTTCTTTCGAGAAAATAGTAACTAACTTAAGTAAGTGTTCACCGCAGTCATGATATATGTACGTATCAAATATATGGTCTTGGAGAGATTTGGAGGAAGGTAAAATGAAGATGAGGAAGAAAGAAAATTAGTTGGAGCAAAGAGATTATAAGTGAGCCCAAAAGAACCTAATCTCAGGAATGAACATACAAGAAGTTGGAAGAAGGGTACAGATGACATTTGCCTGGGATGATCTGGTTGTCATGCATCTCATCCACAGGCAACGCAGACAGATCTAGAGTGTAAGTCTTGCTGACCTTTGTTGTTCCTTCAACAAAATTCCCATGGCAAGTGGCTTACAAACACAAGAGTTTTATTTAGCACACAGTTTGGATGCACAAGACGGAAGGTTAGGCAGCCCCATCGATGGAGTTTCTGCTGAGAACCTGAAGGAGCACCATATCATGGAGATGCGCGCCTTGGGGAAGGCACAAGATCACATAGCAATACAGCTCAGATTGGGGTCCCGTAATCCCTCTCAAAACCACACCCTTGATTGATGTAAGAACTTTCCACTAGATTCTACCTTCCTAATTTTCCATATTCAACAGTGGTCTCCTGGAGACTGAGCTTCCAACACAGGAATTTCTGAAAAACAAATCATTTCCTAATCCCAGAATGCCCTCTGTGCAGCCTGCCACTGCTTATTGAAGGAAGGAAGGCACGAGGGGACAGACATATGTTACTCAACTACTTAAATCCTTTCAAAAGAAACCCAAGATTTGTGTAAACTTTGCAACCATTAAGACCCAAGTTTTCACAATTCTGCTGCTAATATCCAAAATATGTTACTTATAAAACTCGAAGCCTTCTTTCAGTGTTTATACCTGTATGATTTACAGGTGGCTTCCTCTTTAAATTGACATTATCTCTTGCCCTCCTCCAAGGAATGTGAGGGATTCACCAGGTGGCTCTAGAGCAGTGGTTCTCATCCTTCCTAACGCTGCAACCCTTTCATACAGTTCCTCATGCTGGGGTGACCCCAAATATACAATTATTTTTGTTGCTACCTCATAACTTTAATTTTGCTACTCTTATGAATCCTAAAATAAATATCTGATATGCAGGATAGCTCATATGCCTCCCCCATGCAAGGGTCATTTGTTTCTTAAAAGGTGTCTTGACGCACAGATTGAGAGCCACTATCTAGAGCTTTAAGACGAGCAAAGACAAAGAAACCGTAGCCAACAGGGTGCCAAGAAAAATGCTGGACAGGGACTTGGGGCAGAGGACAGAGACAGGACCTGCACACGAAGAGGGGATTTCAGACACGCTTCATGCTTATTACAATTTGAAAACTAAACTCCACTGCCTTGACTCTTTTGATACTGTCTTGGTTGATTTTACTTATACCAACTTCCTCTCTTGTACCAACCTTTCTCTGTGCTCTTTCATAACCCACGTAGGTGAGCTACTTCCAGCAAATACATCTTTTCTAAACTTGGATCTATAGTGTACTTTCTAAGATTTTTTAAAGGGTTTCTCTTTAATAAGATATCGTGATTTAGAAAGTTAACGGACTTGGTAAAACATAAAATTTTTTAAAATGCTATAAACTGCTGATATAAAGCCAAGGTCTGATTATATTGTTTTAAAAATCAGATAGTGTGGGGGAAATAAAATAACGGAGGAACACAAGATTATGTAGAAAGCTACTTAGATAATTTCAGAATGCCATAGGCTGAGTTCAAGTAGAGAGGATCTCTCCTTTTCTTAGTTAATAACAAAATCAAATAGAACCTTGATTGTAAGATTTAAAGCTATCTCACTCATTTTCCCAGTGTTTAAAATATACATTTCATCCCTTAAATAATGCACTTTATTTTTGAAATTTGAAATTATTTGACATCAATATTTATACATCTATTTTTAAAGTGTCCTTAAATATTTTAGGGCTCCAGAGTTCCCCTAAGCAAGAAGGCGAGACATTGTTCTTTTTTTTTTTTTTCTTCTTTCAGCACAATTAACTTTGGAGTTCTCTTGTGGCTTTGCACATTCAGGAGCTTGCATGTTGGCTCTGAGATGAGCAATGTATGCAGAGTGGGGTCTGTCTGAACACTGTTGGGCACAGAATACTATGCATTTGTCCAATGGGCTCCAATTACACAGACATCTTGACTGTACAGACTTGTGCTGCCCCACTGTGAAATTATGCTGTGTTCAATAGGCCTGAAAATTTCTCATTTCTCACCTGTGGGCGAGGTGTTTGGCTTGCGGTCAGCATCACGTCACCCACTTCCACTCTGCCGGGCTCTCTAGAGTATCTGCGTCCTGCCTCCCTCAGTTCCTCACATGCTTCCTGCCATTTAAGCTCACTAAGTGTGTATTTTAGGCCTAACACAACGTCACACCAAATAGCTCTAAAAAAGAAAATTATTTTTGTTTTCTTAGACTAGAAAAATTTAATCCCTCCTCAGAAATAGTCAAGGGTTAAGTGCCAGTGTTCAAAACTCTTTCATTGTTTCTGATCCAGATTTCTTCTGCATGAGATGGAGACCGCACAGGGTCAAAGAAACTGGCCAAGAACAAGATGCCTGGGCACAAAGGACTCAACATCTTGGTGAGGTTGCCTCAACATGGACACTCTCTCATCATCTTACTATGATTGTCATTGGTGTGAACATTCCCACCATGTCAAAAACCACTGGGCACGTTATCACGAGGGACTTGACTTTTTCCAGTTTTGTATTGATATTTGAAACTGAGATTTTACAATCAGAAGATTTTGACTGCATGAAAAGGAAATGTCAGTGTTGTCCTAGATGCATTTTTTTAAAAAATATTTATTTAATGAATTAAAAAACAGTTAGGTGCTGGGGGATCTAACTTGGTAGAGCATTTATTTAATGTGCACAAAGCCTCGGTTTCAAGTCTTCATATACCAAGTAGGTGTTCCGGTTCTTGCTTGTAATTCCAGCACTGGAGAGGTGGGGGCTGGTAAGTTAGAAGCTCAAGGTCATCCTCAGCTACACAGGGAGCCCAAAGCCAGTCTCTCCTTTGTCTCAAAATAGACAGATAGATAGGCATACGTACAAATAGCCAGATACTTGATAAATACATATGAGTGATAACTATGGAGTGTAATAACAAAATAAAAATAATTGTTTAATGTGTTTTAAGGAACTAAATCGTTTGGTGAAGGGTTTCATGATGACAAAGGATTAAGTCATTAGATGACACACCAACTGGTCAGGTACCAATTCCTCCCATCATTCTCCCTGTCACCTGCTGAGTGTTCAGTCTGCTCTGGTTTCCTAGTCAAACCAAAGAGCATTGTGAAGACTTAAGTTCAGTGGGAGGAGGATTCTTGCCCGGAATGGGTTAAGAAATAGAATAATAAATGTTGATTTTTCTCTTCTCAGTTTGTAATTATTTTCTTTAATCAGGGGCTATTTTGGACTCTTGACACCTGCACACAGGCAGCCATATGCTGCACCCCACTAGACCACACTGACCACACTCAGCTCCTTGTTACGATGGGTATAAATCAGTGAGAAACTCCTGGACTATAACTTATATTCAATTTATTGCTAGAGACACGTTTATTGGGATAGAATTTTTACAGTCTCATAATATTCTGAGAAGCTCGCCATAAACTATTAACGAGAGAGGAACACTATTAATAATGAACATCCCAGAACACTTATTTTCAGAAAGTTTTTGACCCTGAGAATGAAATTAGTTAAGACGGACTTGAGATAATAAACATGTAGCCTTAATCTGATGAAATACCTGAAAAGGAATGTATCAACCCCATGTCACCATCTCAGAAACGTAAATTGCATTAAGGATTTTTGTAAAGTATGAAGGCTTTTTAAATATTGATACCTTCGTATTATTTTATGAAATATTTATTTCCTGTTCTTCCTTTCAGTGTGTCATACCAAGTCCTGATCGTCTGCCGTCATTCTAGGGAAGTTTAGTGTTTTTTTTTTTTTTTTTAAATTGTCTTAAAGACATTTTATTAATTGAGGACCAGGTTTAAGTGACTCTTAGGGCATCCAACTTTTAATCGCTATTTATCAGAGAGATTGTTTTCAGCATTGTCCACTTTAGTTAAGTGTATCACCACTGACATAACACATGGCATGCAGCCTTAATAAAGGTGACTTAATTAACCTGTCAGGTTCGTCAAGGGCACAGTCAATAAATAAGTTCTACAAGAGCAGCTTGTTTAGTTATTTTTTTCTTTTGATTTTGTTTATGCTGACCTTGGCTCCCCAAATTACAATCATTTTCTTTTTCGAGGCTGCTTCATTGACCTATGATGAACGAATCCCCACAGAGGGCCTCCTTTTGGAAGGTGTCAGGATTTGGCTTTGCTTACTGGTGTTCTTATTTTGGTAGATAGGATTGCCCCCCCTTCGACTTTATAGGTGTGAAGTGTGCAGAAAGATTGTTTCAATGTAGGTTTTCCTACACACACATTTCAGCTCAGTAAGCTATGGACTCTTAACAACTACCTTCCACAATGGCACATGGGGGTGAACCATGGGAAATTGTCAGTGTGTGTTTCAACTAAGAAATAATATATGATTTCCGGTCTATATGAGCACTGGTTCCTCTTCGTGTGCGTATATGGCTGAGCCAGAGAACTGAAAAGTCTGGCTTTCCATGATCAAAGCAGTCTCCCAGTCCCTGATATCTGGTCAAGCCGAGGGCATGCAGAAAAAGTCCCAGCATTTTATTTTCTAGCAAGGCCTGTGAACTGTTTTTGGTATGTACTGAACAACAGTTGTCTTATTAAAATTAGAATTTATATTTAGTTTTCAAAGATGAAAGAAATAGTATGAAGGTTTTCTTTCTTAAAATGTTTTCATTTGCAATTTATTTGTCAATCTACCATTTTCTGTCTTTTTTATTTCAATATATGTGTGTGTGTGTGTGTGTGTGTGTGTGTGTGTGTGTATGTGTGTGAGGATTATTAGAGCAGTGATTCTCAGTCCCCTTAATGCTTTAACCCTTTAACAGTTCCTCATGTTGTGGTGACCCCCAACCATAAAATTATTTCGCTGCAACTTCATAACTGCAATTTTGCCACTGTTATAAATAGTATTGTAAATATCTAATGTGCAACCCCAAAGGGGTCACAACCCACAGGATGAGAACCACTACTCTAGAGGATCAGAACTTACAGAACAAATACTTAAAGGGGATTTATTGGGATGGGTTACAGCGTGTTGTGGTCCAGCTAATCCAATAATGGCTGTGTACCCACAGAAGTTTCAAGAATCCAGTAGAGATTAGATGTCTCAGCTGGTCTTCAGTATGTGCTATAATCCTGTAGAAGTAGGCTACAATGAGGCAAGAATGAGCAGGCAAAGAGAGAGCAAGCTTCCTTCTTCCATGTCCTTTCCAAAGGCTGCCAGCAGAAAGTGTGGTCCAGATTACAGGCAGAGCTTCCAATCACAAAAACCCAGATTAGAAGTGGGTCTTTCCACCTCAAATGATTTAGTTAAGAAAAAACCCTCATATGTGTGCCCAGTCTCTTGGATTTGGGTTATTAATTATACACACACACACACACACACACACACACACACACACATATACTTATATATACATGTATATATACGTACACACATATATACGTATATATACATGTATATATACATATATATATATATACGTACACACACACACACACACACACACACATATATATATATATATGAGAAAGAGAGAGAGAGAGAGCTTTAGACCACAAAAAACAAACAGAAGACTGTTCATTGTGGAGAGAGGCCCCTAAAACCTCAGGTAATATGATACCTACATTATCCACGCTTTCTAAATTCTCTTTGAAGCTGTAACAGCCTCTTTAAAGTAGCCTCCAACTTTGCATAGGATGAATCCCATGCTGTGCTGTGGTCTTGTTTCCGACCATGCTCTCATTTCTCTCCTATTTCTTGTTCTAAGAAACCCTGAACCTGCTGCCTCAGGCCCTTGCACACGACGTCTCTGCAGCCTGAATTCTATCCTCCTGTAACTCATGTGCACATTTCGGTTAAGCCTTGACTGGGACGCGCTGCTCTGGGAGGTCCTCCCCGCCAGCCATGCTGGCTAATACCGTGGTAGCCTTGTCCTCACTCCCTGTATGATAGTTACACAGCTCACTGTTTTCAGCTGTCAGGGTCTGGGCCAGATGCTTCCAGGCCCTTGACCTCTTATCTAAAGAGTGGAAAATAGGACTCACACTGTTATTTGAAAGAAGCAAAATAATTTTATTGGACGTAGAGGGACAGATTCAAGAGAGGTACAAGATTTATCGCAAACCAAAACAGTGGAGATACTCAAGGGCCCCAGGCTGCATACAGTTTTTTTCTCTTTGCATGGGGTATAAAGGAAGCATGGACTGGTTACAAAGTGGTTGTATTCATTAAGGTCCTCTAAAGGAGCAAAACTTATAAAATGAATATGTCTTATATATTATATATAAATAACACACACACACACACAACTTACTAAAATAGGTTACATGCTATGGTTCAGCTAGTTAATAAAGGCTCTCTACCAATGGAAGATTCAAGAATCCAGGAGTTGCTTAGTCCATGACACCGGATGTCTCTGCTGATCTTCAGTAAATACCAGAATCCTGACAAAGGAGGCTCTAATGCCTGTGAGAACAATAGCAAGCAGGCAAGGAGAGCCAGCTTCCTTCTTTCATGCCCTTTGTATTGGCTGCCAGCAGAGGTGTGGTCCAGACTAAAGGTGAATCTTCCCACTTCAAAAGATCTGATTTAAAGTTGTGTCTTCCAACCTCATAGATATGGATTAAAGTAGGTCTTCTCACATCATATAAATTAGTCCAGAAAAAAAATCCCTCATAGGTGTACCTTGCTGCTTGGGTTTAGTTAATTCTAGATATAGTTGGGTTGCTAAGCAAGAATAGCCATCAATCACAGCAGAGTAGTCTTCATTGTCCTCCATTTTGAATGGTAGGTTTTAATCATATGCACGCCCAATCATGCATAGGCATGATATGGTAACTTGGAGATTTTCCCTAAATAGTTACTGGAAGACAGATTTGCCTTATTGCACATGCACCTCAAACCAGTTCAGGCCAGATCAGCCCTTCTATTCTTCATACCCAGATACACTGGGAAACTCTTGAATAGAAACTGTCAGAATTGATTGTCAAACGGGGCCTGGAAACTCATCCTATGATTCAGGGATGGGAATGCCTGCATCCTGATTCAGGTGAGGGCTGAGGAGCTCTGAGGTTGCTAGGTACACTGTAGTGAGATGGGTGTGTTCACAACATGTTCTGGTAAAGGAAATAGGGGCCCAAGTGCATTGCTGCCAGAGGGAATGTGTATAGCCCAAATCAATGGAGAACCTAGGGAACTAATTTACTTCCACCGCTTGCCTGACTCCTCACTATTTTAACTTTTTATTCAGTTTATATTTTACAGATCTATCCTCCCCTTCTAGAATATTTATGCTGTATGCGTGGAGTCTTTCGTTTCTTCTGTCCCAAGAAATATCTCCAGCATCTTGAATAGTAGGTAATTAATAAGCATTTGCACAAATAACGTCTGATTGCATTTAGCGTCCTGAGTGCTATCTAGTATATTTGCACATATGGCAAACTTCATAATCTGTGATTTTGAGAATTTAAAAGCTTAACATTCAACGTTTTCATTTAGCAAATGTTTATTGAGGCTGACCATGTAAACACTGTCATTTATCTGAGTCCATGAAGGGCATCAGATGCCTTGGAGCTGGAACCAGCTGCCCTGGATGTGAGGAACTGAACTACGCTCTGTTGCAAGTGCAGTAAACACTCAACTTCTAAGTCACCTCTCTGGGCCCAACATGTTAGCATTTCAAAATAATTGCTTGTTTGTTTATGTATTCTTTTCATACTTGGGCCTGGACCAAGGATTTCACACATGTTCAGCAAGCACTTGGCCAGAGATCCATATCCTAAGGCCTTTATCATATCATTGCTTTTAATAAATGTCTTTATTGTGCAACAAAGAGTAGGACCCAGTGCTACTATGGTTCATTAGATGCAGTCACTGTACCACTGAGCCGCACCCTCATCTGGGCTCTATTACTTTCTTTACTGTATAGGCCTGAGTCTGTATCTGTCTTGGGGAGCATAACCTTGTGGTTGTGGGTGGATGTGCCTCTGTAGAGGCCAAAGAAGGACATGTGTTCTTCCTCCCTCCCTCCCTCCCTCCCTCCCTCCCTCCCTCCCTCCCTCCCTCCCTCCCTCCCTCCCTCCCTCTCTGTGTCTGTCTGTTTCTCTTTCTGTCTTTTTCTTTGTTTCTCTCTCCATCTGTCTCCCTTTTTCTGTCTGCATCTCTCTTCTTTACGTTGAAATGGAGTTTTTCATTGACCTTGAACAAGGCTGGTAGCCATCAAGCCCCAATCATCTTCCTGTTTCTTCAGTCTTCAGCATAGGTGTTACAGGTGCACAGAGTTGTGCTCAGTTTCACTCAGGTGCTGGGTTCAAAACTCAAGTCTTTGTGCTTGAGTAGCAAGAACACTTACCAGCTTATCTTTTGCCCAGCTTACATGCCTTGTCAATACAAATGAAGTGTTGCTTGAGGAAATGTTTGTATCGTTCACACGTGTGTGTGCATACGTACATGACTCTCTCTCTCTCTCTCTCTCTCTCTCTCTCTCTCTCTCTCTCTGTGTGTGTGTGTGTGTGTGTGTGTGTGTGTGTGTGATATTAACACTGGGAAATTCTGCTGTGTGGATTTTCTATTGTGTGGGTTGTCTGACCTTGAAAAGACAGGCTTACAAAGTCAGGGCAAGCATGAAGCAAGTAGCCACAAAGACGAAATGTCAAAATGTCCTTGAACACGAGCAAAATTTCCAAAGAGAACATTAAAAATGAAAGAAGAATGTTAAATGGTAGTTTTCCCACAATGTTTTCTATCACAGCAAGATCATGTTTCAAAGTGTGAGTTTGAGTCTTTGATGTAGTTAGCAACAAAATGAGATAATGTCTTCACTGTGATCTATAAGAAACCTATTTAGGCCCACATGATTTTAGAATATGTAAATATTATAGAGAAGTAAGATTTATTAATTATAATCAAATAAATCTTCACTCTCGTTATTTTTCCTTTAGCTTTATTCATATTTTATACAATTATTGGATCTTCAAAGGATCATAAATTGACTATGTTTAAATTTGCACAATCTGTCAAGCCCAGGCAAAAATATTTGTAAGGTCTCTCAATGTGGAACCAATAGTGTTTTGGGGCTCTCATTTCTCCACTTTTTACTCATGAGATGTGGGTTTATTGGAGTATGGCCTTTTTCTCCTACTATAAGGTAATGATTTCTCAGTATTTGGGAAAAAAGAACACAGAAATTTACTTCCATTTTAGTCTCAGCTACGGCATTTTCAGTCTCACATTTGGACATGGTAGAAATGTATTTTGCGAAAGTTTGTAACTTGCTGAGTTGCTTATAAAAGAAGCAATAACCAGCAATCTACTGTGCATGGGCTATAGCCCTGGTGCCTCACAGTAGTGTCTGGCATCACAGTATCTACCTGGCTCACACGGAAGCCTCAGATGGATCAGAAGGGACTGTTTTATACAGAGAGCTTCAATTTAATTAGAAGATCAACAGATTTGTTTTTCTGCAGTGTCAGGGAGTCAACCCAAGGCATAAAAGAGCACAACCCCTGAGCTACATTGCAAACTCTTTAAATGCAAGTCTTAATAGACAGAAATGACAAGCCACATTATAGTAAAATCTGTAGGCAAGGAAGAAAAAAAAAAACAGAAGGAAACATTATAGTGTGCCAGGGTGATGAGAAAAGGCCTCTAGTAAGAGGGGGCATTTGAGCTAAAGTTCCTGTCAATCATCTGCACTGTTGGGGGAGAAGGCAAAACATTATGAATAGACTAGAGGAAGCTTACTGCAACTTCTGCAAGCGGGGATAGGGAGGGGAAAGTACACGGCCTACGATGGCACATGAAGGTGTCCTAGTTACATATTCAATATTGAATTAGAGTATTATGCATACTTTACTAGCCCCACTAGACTTGCAGGTAACTTTCATTACTTCAGTCATCGGTTTCCACCACTAGAATGCAAGGTCCAAGAAAGGTGGGTCACAACATACGATTCCTGGAGCTTCACAGTTTACAGTGTCTGAGAGGGCGGGGAACAGCAAGCCTCTACACTTGACAATGTTTATGTGTCTTATAGAATAGTACTAGCCAGGAATATTTGGCGATGAAAATTGAAAACTTCCAAGGCCTCTTAGTAATGTTAAAAGTTGTATCATGCCTATAAGGATCTGAAGTCATTGCATTCTGGACTCTAAGTCTGTTTTATGTGAACCAAGATTTCTTGTGACATCATAAGATACTCGGTTTAATAAAGAATAGTCCATGGTAGATAAACATCACAAGTCTCTTTTGCTGTATAAGATCATTTTATATCCATGATGTCACATACCATAACTACATGATAAAACATGCTCTTAGCATTCTGTCTTTAAAACCAGAAGCACTGGGGAAAATCTGCCACAGGATGGAATTATTATTATTATTATTATTATTATTATTATTATTATTATTATTTTAAGACTTTCCCATTTGAGCGCACCACAATGGATAAAGGAGGAGCAGAACGTCTGACATGCTATTTATCCAGCTCCGAAATTATCATAATTAGAGAAAGTGAGATATTTTGGTATTTAAAAGAGCTTATTAGTTCTTTGAGTAATATTTATAAACAAATATTTGCATTTAAGATATATGTAATTAAACGAAGCATAATCGAAGAAACTAGTTTGAGGGTCTGTAAGTTAATGGTTATTTATAGTTGCCACAAAATTGATAAGGATTCTAGATATTAAAAAAGTGTCTGATTATGTCTGTGTTGTCATCACTCCTGAGGAGGCAGGAGAAATATTTACTTCACAGATGTTCCGGAATCAATGACTGTGCAGTATGAAGAACTGGTGACATGCATGTGAACCATATGGAACTATACGAATTCTTCTTAAGTCTTAGAATGAATCCCTGCACAATGGCAGCAATGATTGTGGGAGCCATGATATCTTTGCACATATCACCACAGCTGAGAACCTACAGAGCATACATGTCTGTTACCGTGACCTGTACTTTGTGAGTCCATTGAGGGTCTGTGGTATATTGCTAGCCCATTGCAGTTCTGTGGCATACTGGCTTTAAAAAAGGTCACAGGTGAGAGCTGAGGATTTGGAGGATCATGGATTAATTATTATTATGAGTAATATATATCATTATTATTATTATGAATTATTCTCAACTTTTTGTAATTCATTTGACTTACTATATGATGCAGTCTTGGGTTTATAAATAATTAAATTGAAATGAAAAGGAATTCATCAGTTTTCCTCATCCATCCTGTACCAAGCTTTAAGTATTCAAATCTTGGCTTCATCTAGTATTGCAAGGAACTGCTAGTTCATCCCAGCTGCCCAGAACCAACACAATCACACAGAAATTGTATTACTTAAATCACTGTTGGGCCCATTAGCTCTAGCTTCTTATTGGCTAACTCTTATATCTTAATTTAACCCATTTCTATTAATCTGTCACCACGAGGTCGTGGCCTGCCAACAAAGTTCTGACTCTGGCGGTGGCTCCATGGCATCTCTCTCTGACTCTGCCTTTCTTTCTCCCAACATTCAGTTCTGTCTTCCCCACCTATCTAAATTCTGCCCTATCAACAGGCCAAGGCAGTTTCTTTATTCATTAACTAAGAAAAGTTACACCCAGGCAAAAGGACCTCTCACACCATTTCCCATTTTCTGTTTAAACAAAAAGGAAAGCTTTAACATAGTAAAATTCTATCAAGAATTACAGTTACAATATTTATTTCTAATTTATCTTTTATCATAACTAAGGAAAATTATAACTATAAATTCTTCCATTCCATAAAAGACTCCAGAAGGATATAATATTACCTAAGTAAACAGGAAGTACATTGTAAGTAACTTCCAAAACTCTAGAATTGACAGAGACATCTCTGTACCATTAGGGCATCCACCTTCAGCCTACAGGCCCATAGTATCTAGCAGACTTTTCCACAGAGGAGGAAATTTCAAAAACAGTTGTGCCTATATTGGCAGTTTGCTAGTCACTTTCTTCTGTATCCTGCAGAATGTCTCACATACTCTTTCGCAAAGTAGGAACCCCAAATGATCATCTCACTAGGCAAATTCATCAGTCATTTCTCTGCAGGTCCTGTACGTCTAGTTAAGCAGCCCAGGCAAGAGTAGTTTCTTGCCCAAATTGCTAAGGAGCCTCTTCAATGCCCATCTTTCTCTCAAAGTAATTTGTGCTGCCAGGAGCAGATGTGTCTCATTGTCATGAAAAGTCCTCAGTTATTAAAACATTTTAAATGCCATATTCTGAAGGTCTCAAAAGATTTGGAGAATACCTAACCGAAATACACTCTATACATCTCGAAACTATAACCAACATGACTATAATTTTGACCATTATAGATGACTATCTATTAAACTATATTTCTTAATTATACGTTACATTTTCAAATGAGCTACACAATCACAATACCCCAATCAAGAGCAGAAATATATATAATAAATATATGTATATATACAGTATAACATAATCGATCTTAAATTTATATCAATAAACCAAGATCCATACCAATGCTAATTTCTAGAGAATACAAACCAAGATCCATAACAATGCAAATCTCTATAGCATATCCCCCTTTAAATGTAAAAGAACATTTATAAACAATATTTGGGAATATGGGCATAGTTTTGTTTATACTGCTTCCTGCTTTGGGGGGACACTGTTAATCAGGTCTTTCATGGTATATCCTGTGTGCTAGGTTCATCTCAGTCAGCAGTTGGGCAAAATAATCTCTTTGTGGGGGTGTTCACAGTAACTTTTCAGGGGGAAAACAGAACTGAATGCTGGGAAAAAGAAGGGCAGAGTCAGGAAGCTGCCATGGAGCCACCACCAGAATAAGACATGCTGAATCTTTGCTGGTAAGCCACTGCTACATGGCAATATACAGATTGATAGAAATGGGTTAAATTAATATAAGAGTCAGCCAATAAGAAGCTAGAGCTAATGGACCAAGCAGTGATTTAATGAATACAGTGATTATTTTGGTTCTGAATTTCTAGGATGAACAAGTGGCTCCCTCCATTTGTTACAACAAATGAGTGAATTTTGATATTTCATTACTGAATGCTATTGATCTTGCTAGGGACCACTCTCAGTGTTGCCAGGGTCATTTTCACAAGCACATAATGTCTGCATCCATCACTATTCTCATCCAGAGTTATTTGCTTCAATTCCTTAACAATCCCCTCTTCCTTACCAATACACCTCCCCAGGTCCCTAAGTCCATTGACAAACTGCTTTCAGTCACTTCTCAAAATTCATAGAGTTAGAATTATGCAGATAGATGTCTGTAGTTTAGTGCTGTGCATATAAATACTTCCCCATGTCCTGTGGCTTGATATGTCATTAATCTTTGTTGCTGAGTGATAGTTGCCATATGGATGTGTCATAGTTTAGGGACCCATTTCCTTTGGTTATTTCTAAATGATGTTGCTGTAAGCACTCATGTACATGCTTATGTATATGATATCCATCTTAAGTTCATTTGTACAATCTGTAGGTTGTAGGTCCTTTATAATTAAGTATTAAATTATCTTCCAGAGTGACTGATTGTACCGTGTTGCATTCCCAGAAGCAGTGGGCAAGAGTCCCTGTTGATGCACATGCTCAGTATCACTTGTCATTTCATGTGATCCAGATTTGCTGTCACAGTGTTGCATACTCATAGCTCATTGCTGTTTCCAGCTCCCAAATGACAAAAGGATATTTGGCATCATTCCAAGTGTCCCTTTGACTCTCTGTACATCTTTGGTGTTCTGTTCAGATCTTTCCCATTTTAAATGGAGTAGTGTTGTTAGTGTTACATTTTAAAAATTTGTTGTGGGTTTTTGATAGCTTGTTTTTCTAGTGGATAGATTTTCTGTAAATGCTCCACTCTGTCTCTGTAGCTTTTATTTCCCTCATAAGCTGATCTCACAGAATAAATGTCTCAAAATTTAACAATGTCTAAATAACAATTTTCCATTTTAATTGTTTTATTGATTCTTTGAGGCTTCCATCTAATATATTTTGATCATATTCATGTCAACTTTGCCAAAACCATTCACCACTCCCTACCCATCCAACCCTGAGTACTCTTTTGTTGTAGGATTCCCCTCTGTATACTGTGAATATCATTGGTTAATAAAGGAACTGCTTTGGGTCTATAGCAGAGCTATAGGGGAACAGAGGTAGGTGGGGAAAACTAAATGGAATGCTGGGAAAAAGAAGGGTGGAGTCAGAGAGAACCATGGAGCCACCACCAAAGACAGATTCTGGGAACCTTAGCTTGTAAGCCACAGCCACATGTGATACACAGATTAATAGAAATGGGTTAAATTAATATGTAAGGGTTAGCCAATAAAAAGCTAGAGCTAATGTGCCAAACAGTGATTTAATTAGTACAATTTCTGTGTGATTATTTCAGGGCTGAGCAGCTGTGAACCAAAGGCAGTCTTCTTCCAAGAAATTGACTGGTAAATGTGGGTAACTATATCCACATAAAAACCTGAGAAAGCTTAAAAAAGGAATCCTAGACACAAAAGAACAGAGTTAAGCATGGTTTGTTAGTGGCATTTTCTTGGGTGGGTTCTGTTTGCTAGAAGCTAGGAGAGGCATTGCTTCTTTAAGAGAGGTTTTCCTGATTCAGTGGTAGCAAAAAAAAGTCATGCCATTTTAAATGCCAGCTTTCTTGGCCATGCTGCCAGTGCAATCTCTGGCTTTTTCAGGAGGCTGAGCATTTAAATGGGATTTCTGAAAAGAGTGCTACAACTTGCTTTATGTCAACATAGGCTGGCTATGTGCCTAAAAATGGGGATGTGACCATAGCTCTCAGAGGCAGCAAATGGCTTCACCATGCTGGACTGGGCAGGACAAACAGGCAGTGTCGTATTTCCCCTAGCAATGGTACAGCTTAAGTTTTTAAGAAGCACTTAGCATTTTAAGAAGTGTTTTCAGACAGTAAAGAATTACAGAAGTGTTTAGCATTTTAAGAAGTGTTCTGGGACAGTAAAGAATTACAGATACACAATAGGACAAATTCAGACATAAAAGAACTCTAAATCGGTCACAGTGTTGGATAAATGTACATAGGCTTGGGAGAGATAAGAAAAAGAGTATAGAAAGTTGGAAAAGAAGTAAATCACTTAGTTAAAAAAACAACCAAAGTCTTTAAAGAGACAGAGAACAGACACAGTCATAGATTAAATGAATAAAGATAATAAAATTAATATTAAAAAGTAATAGAGTAAAAATAAGTCACATGAAGATGACATATACACAAAAGCTTTGGATTATGTATATTGTTTTTTCTTTGTATTTTTTGACTGTGAAGAAACTAAGTAACCAACATATATACTTTAAAGATATCTTTACTTCAGAATTTGAATCTAAGGATATGTTGCTTTGGAAAAGAGGTTCTTCTTTTGTTTCCACAGAGGATGAGAACCTATGGATTGCTTCCGGACTAATATTGTTTGATGGACCAAGAACCCCTGAAAGGTTTCTTCGAACACCCCTCAAAAATTACTTCAACCAGTAAACAGCAGGAAGAAGAACAATATTCCTAAATATTGTTTATAAATGTTTGTTTACATTTAATGTGGGGTATACTATAGATATTTGCATTGGTATGGATCTTGGTTTATTGATACAAGTTTAAGGTCAATTTTGTTATACAGTATATATGTATTTCTGATTTTGATTAAGGTATTGTGATTGTGCATCTCATTTAAAAATGTAATATATGGAAACTACAGGGAAACCCTGTGTCAAAAAACCAAAAAAAAAATGTAATATATGTTAAGAAATATAGGTTAAATAGAGAGTCATCTAAAATAGTCAAGCTTGTAGTCATTTTAGTTAGATTTTCTGGATATATAGAGTTAAATTTCAGATAAGTATTCTTCAAATCATTCAAAGACTACAGAATATGGCATTTAAAATGTTTAAAAATAATGCACGTATTCTTTGACTTTTTCTTAGATCTTTCAGTGGTTTAGTTTTCTCCTTTTGTAATCTGTAGCGGCCTCTTTAAGGGACGACTGGAACCTACCCACAGCAGTAGATGAGGTTTTCTACAAGCTAGCAGGCAAGTTTTGTTACATATAAAATATGCAGATGTCCCTGAGAATTTTCCTTGTAGTTTTATTTATTATTGCAAACAAGTTGTTAAGGGATGGATTTATGTAGGCTTGGGAATTAATAATGGCAGAAGAATAAGGAACATGACTCAAACAGCGTGCTTATGAGTTCATTCTGTTTTCCCATAGACTAGAAATTTTCTAAGTCCCTTTTCCAATGCTGAGGCAACTGACCTGAGCCTTGGCAGGAAGTCAGTAGAGCTTGACTCTGCTGTCTCCCAAAAGAAATTAATTGACTTTTACATTTTAGAGTCGTGCTCTTATACATTTCTGTGTTTGCCATATAGACTATCACATTTTTGTCAAGGAGACATTTTAATTTCTCCTTTCCCAATATGTATGCAGCTGTGTGCTTCTCATGCCCTTTGCATTGGTGAGATATCCTATTACAGAGCTCAGTGGGAGCTGGAGACAATCAGCCATACATCTGATCCTTGGGCAAAGACCCATTAACAAGTAGAGGTGACACTGTGCTTTGTTGATGTGTTCTTTGTTAAGTTGAAGAGGGATGAGTGGAATTCAAGGATTTTCTCTGTTGGTTTTATTTAAAATTTATTGATCTCTAATTTCCAATATTATTTTTTCTACTTATTTGAAAAAGGAGGATACCTATTGTACTCCTCCTTTTCTTTTTTTAAATGAAATCTTGATCTATCCATGTCAATATCTTTATTTTCTAATATATACATTTAATATCCTGAATTTATTTCAAGTGCTGCTTTTGAGGCATTTTTCCCATTGTGAGAAATTGTACATTCATTCTCACATAGTCCAAAGGTCCTAGAAATTTTATTGATTCATATGTTGTTTATAAGTGTTGTATACTTTCCAATGTTTTTCCTTTCTAACAGTATTTGTGGTATTGATTTCAAGTGTAATTCCATTGTCATTCTAGAGCATATGTTGCATTATTCTATTATTTGAAATGGTTGAAGGAGTGACTTATACTAAATATTTTACGTACCTCATGCTACATAAAGGTTGAATTTTCCTGTTGCTTCATGGAGATCCTACAGGTGCCATCCAGTGAAGGCTGACAGGTCTGCTCCTGGTGACTGGATCCTTGATTTACTGTACCTGCCACTTATTATAAAGTATTTTCCTTGGACTCCTTATCTATAACAGTGAATTGTCTATTTTATTATTGGATATTTCTTTCTTTATTGTTGGTGTTGGCAGTGTAGGTGAGCACTGTGCCATCACGTATTGTTATCCTCCCTTGGGTTTTTAAACAGTGTGTTGTGTTGTTATCTATAGCGTAGGCTGGATTCAATTTCAAGATCTTTCCGCCACTTCCCCTAAATTGTTATATTTCAGGCATGAGCCATGATACTCCACTCAGTCAGGTCCTTCCTTCCTTCCTTCCTTTCTTCCCTCCCTCTCTCCCTCCCTTCCTCCCTCCCTTCTTTCCTCCCTTCCTCCCTCCCCTCTTTCCTTCCTTCCTCCCTCCCTTTTTTCCTTCCTTCCTTCCTTCCTTCCTTCCTTCCTTCCTTCCTTCCTTCTTTCATTCCTTCCTTCTTTCCTTCCTTCCTTCCTTCCTTCTTTCCTTCCTTCCTTCCTTCCTTCCTTCCTTCTTTCATGTATTTTGATGCTCTTGTATTATGCTATCTTTCTGTTTGGGACACCATCACTATGTAATACTCCCGTTTAGCACTGATCATCTTTTATGCTCAGTCTATCTCAAATTTTGAGGTATCTCAGCTCCATTTTGATTTTGTTAGCAAGTGTATCTCTATCTACTTTCCCTTAACTGTTTTTTTTTTAAATACAGGCATAGATTTCTGATGTCATTGGATCTTTTCTGTTGACATTCTCTGCATTTTAACTGATGTTGCTAGAACCTACACATTTAAAGTGACAATTGGTACCGATGAATTGACAGTTACTGTATGTAACTGTTTTCTATTCTCCTTGTTCTTTGTTTCTGATCTTTTGCTTTTGCTTTGTTTTTCACTCAGTTTTTGTCTTTGCCATTTTATAGAGTGTTTTACTTTATTTTTTCCTTTGATATTGTATTGATTGCATCTCTTTTTACACAATTTAGTGGTTAAGACTTTGTAATATATATTTATAGTTGTTCAATTATTCTATCAGAAATTCCTTGTTTTTTTATTATTTTTATTTTTTTTTATTTAATAAAATTCCATCTCCTTTCCTCTTCCTCCCCCTTCCCTCCCCTCCTCTCCCCTCATACCCTCCCTCCCTCCCTCCCTTTTCAGGCCAAGGAGCCATCGGGGTTCCCTACTCTATGTTAAGACCAAGGTCCTCCCAACTCCCCCCCAGGTCCAGGAAGGTGATCAACCAAGCTGAGACGGCTCCCACAGAGCCTGTCCATGCAGAAGAGTCAAAGATCAGCGCCTTTGTCCTTGGCTTCTCAGTCAGCCTCCACCGTCGGCCACATTCAGAGAGTCTGGTTTGGTCTCATGTTCCATCAGTCCCAATCCAATTGGAGTTGGTGATCTCCCGTTAGTTCTGTCCCACCGTCTCCATGGGTGAACGCACCCCTCACGGTCCTGACTTTCTCATGTTCTCTCTCCTTCTGCTCCTCATCAGGACCTTGGGAGCTCAGTCCGGTGCTCCAATGTGGGGCTCAGTCATTTTCTTCATCTATCGCCAGGTGGAGGTTCTATGGTGATAAGCAAGAAATTCATCAGTATGGCTATAGGAACTGGCCTTTTCAGGCTTCCTCTACTCAGCTGCCCAAGGAACTAACTGGGGGCATCTCCCTGGAAACCTGGGAACTCCTCTAGGGTCAAGTCTCTTGACAACCCTCAGATGGCTCCCTAAATTAAGATATATGCTTCCCTGCTCCCATATCCACCCTTCCTGTATCCCAAGCATCCCATTCCTCCGAGCTCCCCCCATTCTCCCCTTCACGCTTTTCTCTCCCCATCTTCCCTTGGCTTCGTCTCGCCCAACCCTCAAGTTCCCAATTTTTGCCTGGTGATCGTGTCTACTTCCAATATCCAGGAGGATTACTATATCTTTTTGGGGGGGTTCACCTTCTTATTATCTTCTCAAAAGCTAATTAACCCAATTAAAAAATGGGGCGCTGAACTGAACAGAGAATTCTCAACAGAAGAAGTTCAAATGGCCAAAAGACACTTAAGGTCATGCTCAACCTCCCTAGCTATCAGGGAAATGCAAATCAAAACAACTTTGAGATATCATCTTATACCTGTCAGATTGGCTAAAATCCAAAACACCAATAATAACCTTTGCTGGAGAGGTTGTGGGGTAAGGGGTACACTCATCCATTGCTGGTGGCAATGCACACTTGTGCAACCACTTTGGAAAGCAGTGTGGCGGTTTCTCAGGAAATTCGGGATCAACCTACCCCAGGACCCAGCAATTCCACTATTGGGAATCTACCCAAGAGATGCCCAATCATACTACAAAAGCATTTGCTCAACTATGTTCATAGCAGCATTATTTGTAATAGCTAGATCCTGGAACAACCTAGATGCCCCTCAGTGGAAGAATGGATGAAGAAACTGTGGAATATATACATGCTAGAATACTACTCAGCGGTAAAAAACAATGACATCTTGAATTTTGCATGCAAATGAATGGAAATAGAAAACACTATTCTGAGTGAGGTAACCCAGACCCAAAAAGATGAACATGGGATGTACTCACTCATAATCGGTTTCTAGCCATAATTAAAGGACATCGAGCCTATAATTTGGGATCCTTGAGAAGATAATTCCTTGTTTTTTATTTCTAGCATTTTATTTTGATTTTATTAAATTTCCATCCCTTCAGATACATTAACAATTTGTTCTTGCATATTATCTATTTTTTCCTTTAGATGTTCTAGCACTTTAATCAAACTTATAAGACGTTCCCGGTCTCATAATTCCAAACATTCCCATTAGAGTTTGGGTGTTTGCTTTGTGGCCTCAGACTGTAGCACCATTTTGCCATTTATAATATTTTGTTGTACTTGGTATTGTTTGCTTAAAAGTGGACGTGTTGTAGAAACAAGGGGAAGAGTAAACCTTCAATGTGAATCCATGGGTTTGTGAGGCTGAAAGTTGGATGTGTTTAAAGTTCTCTTCAGCTACAAATGCCAGGGTTTTAATCTCTTCCAGTGTCTTTATTTTCTTTGCATTTCCTGGTGAAATCCTTTTGAAGTAAAACATGACATGCAATAGTCTTTAAATTATAACTCTACATTACATAGACACTCTGCTGACGTAATTTTGAAGTTATGAAGAGGGCTATGATATTCTAAGTTTAGAGTTGGTTTGAGTTTTGGAATATCTGTATGTCTGGGCTGTGAACTTTACCATTAATTTTACATTTCTGCTGTGGACTCAACTGCTTCTCCTAAAAAACAAGATTAAACTCTTATCCTATAAGGGTATCTAGAAGGGAGATCATAGGTAGATAAATAGTTAGGCTCGGAAGAGATCTTGAGGGTGAGGCCTTCATAATCAAATTAGTGGTCTTTTAAGTAGAAATGCTACACAGCTTGCTATACAAGGATACAGTGTGGAGCTGACCCCACAGAACTCAGCTGTGCTGGAGTCCTGATCTTAGATATTGTTAGCCTTGTGAACTGTGAGAAAATAAATGTCATATTTCCTTATTAATGGAACCACATATTATGAATCTAAGAGCACAGTATTCTTTGAAAGTTAGAAGTCCATCCTACAGTCATATATAGTTTAAGAGAAACACAGACTTGACAAAATGATTTAAACATCTTAATCGATATATTCATAACTATTTAAATTCTTATGCTACTTAATGATTAACTTTAGTATGTCTCTTTGTACATTTACAGAATAAACTTGGGCCCAGAATTGTATATTTGTAACAAGCAGAAGATGTTATGTGTACCTCAGATAAACCTAAAATATATAATTTTATAATACATAGCTGAATTCTATCTAGTTAGTAGGTCTTTATTCAGTCACAGGCACTCAGGTGACCAGACCATGGCCATATAAAACAAATGTGGATTGAAGCAAATAAGGATTTTTCTGTATGTCACTTGCTTTCCTCCAGATATAAATGTTACCTTCAAGTAAACAGAAGCAAATGAATGTGAATGATCCTGGATCTGAAATGTTGACAGGCCCTAGCACTTTCTGTTACGTTTTAAACAGAATTTGCAAAGTTAGTTATAGCACAGTTCTAGATTCTTTTGGATGATATAAGCAGATACATGTTTGTAAATTCTTAGCAGATATTTATCACCTTACATATTTGACTATATTATGTTCATCTCTAGGAGAATACTGCAGAATATGGAGCTTAACGTAGACAAGCGTGATTGCCACAGATGAGTAAAGAAGGCAAGGCTCATGGTCACTCTGATGCAGAACTTGATTGGATTTGTCCAGACAGGAATGTGTATAAGGAAAGATGTGTCTGCTCAAGCTGCTGGGCATTTCCTGGAGCAGGAGAGAAAGGAAGACGAGAGCCGGAATTCAGGATACTGACTCATTTGCCACAGTGCATTTTGTTCACTCCATCTGAGACTCTAAAGGGAAGATGCCTCACCCCAACCATTGAATTATGGGAAAAGCTTTTCTTAATGGCCAGTTTTATGGCTTCAGAGAATGAAAGAGAAAGAAACAAAACTCTTTGAAGGGCAGTTTCAGGGGGTGCTTTCTTTCTTCTTGCGGCAAACCTATAAGGAGGAGCAGCAAAAACCAAAACCTCCTCAGTCTTACATTAAAAAAAAACATTTTGGATAAATTAATTAAACCTGAAACAATGGCAAGACAAGTGATAGGTAAGGCAATTCTGTAGTGCATACTAATGCTCCTTAGTAGAAAAGTCAAATGCCTGTTATTGCATTTTCCCTTTCCCTTGCAGAAACAATCAGGGGAGATCTCAGTAAGTTGGGGGCATAAGGATGCTCTGCACAGGGATTTCTAAGCAGGTAGCAAGGTGGGCCCTAAACATATGAAACTGGAAGCAGGGATAATTTGCACAATTAATAAAAACAATCTGGATAACAGTAAGCTTGAATATGGAGAAAAATTATTTTATCACAAAATTTAGACAGATTGCTAGGTTTGTGCCGCTGAAAAATTGCACAATTATGTCCTTAATTGTGCATGTTTTTACAAGCCGATGTCAAGGTTCAAATTTATGCATTTGTTTTTATTTTGCCAAATGATTGCGTTCAGTATTCTATATGAAGCCAGACTAACTGAGATTAATGCACAGTACTAACTCAATGTGATCAGGGTTTCCTGTTGGCTTTTATGCATTGGCTTCAATACATTAGAAAGTAAACATCTATTATTTTTGTTACTTGACTGGATGAAGCGTGTTTAACAAAATCATGTCCCTAAAATTAAGAATTACACTCAAATACAAAATTCATGTTCTATACTTAATATAAATAAAAATTGAAATTACTTGGCATGAGTGAGAAGGTAACATGAAACATGCAACAAACCCGTTTAGGAGTTTATTAGAGGGGGCGTGTACAGGCCTGGGGAAGTCAGTGTGAGAAGAGAGAGAGAGAGAGAGAGAGAGAGAGAGAGAGAGAGAGAGAGAGAGAGAGAGAGAGAGAGAGGTGCGTCTAGCTTTTTAAAGCTGCTTAGCACATGCGAACAGGGAGTTGATGAGACTACATGACACTTAGATGACAAGGATCACACATGTGCGCAAGCGCTAAGCTAAGTCATACTTGGATGATGCAACCACGCATGTGTGTGGATCACATGGAGCCCTTTAACATCCCTGGGGCCATTAGGCACTTCTGCCTGAGGGCTTGTTCACACATGCATGGCCCTAGAACCTGGAGGGTCAGCCTTACTGTGGCTAAAATCATAACAAAAATGGCCGTGGTGCCAAAAATCCCATTTTTTTGTGATTCTGTGAATCAAAGTCAATAAATGCTTAATGATTTATATTGAGCTTTCTGTAGTGGTTTTTATAACTGGGGATGTGGAAACAAAAACAGAATAGCTAAATGGCAGTGTGGCGTTATACTCAGTACCCCTGAAGCACTTGTTTCTTTATAGTCATTTGTCTGTGCTGACCCAAGGCATGGCTTCATGACAGGTGTTCTTACGCCTCTCTCTGATTCTCTATTTCCCCATCTTTAAAGTAGGATTGTGAAGTGACAGCTTTATGTTTCCTCTGGTGACGACCAGGATCTAGTGCACTACAGTGGTCTTGCTGACATCTTTGTCGGGAGGTTAAAGTATATTAGTATCTCAAACTTTACCTCAAAGTAGGAAGTGGATTAGAAAAAGAATTGAAAGGATCGTATTTTATGTCATGAATTAAGTTTTTACATATTGTAATATCATTAGTATATTTTTACCTCACTATTTCTACCAAACGTGGCCATCGTTTTTCCCATCAGTGTTACTACCAGACGTGGATGTATTCCATCAGGGACCCATCTCACTAGAACAGCCATCTTTCATGGTTTCCACAGCAACCATTACCATGACCATAGCTACCATTCATTAAACAATAGCTGTGTATCAAGCACTGTTCCAGATTTCCAAGCAGTAATTTGCTTAATTCTCCAAACATCTGCATAATATATTATTATTTGTCTTCTTCATTTTACTTTGAGGGAGCACGCGCGTGCGCGAGCTCACACACACACACACACACACACACACACACACACACAATCCCCTAAGTGTACTTATAAATTGTAGAACTAGTCCTGGAATTGTTTCTGGAGACCTTACTTCATAATGTTATGTTTTACTATGTCTGTGTCCTAAATATATTTGAGTCCTAGCATATATCTTGAAATAATCAGTTGGTGAATTCAGATAGTTATATATGAGAACATGGGAAAGAGATTCACTAATTGGAGTCTAAATTATAATGGCAAATGTAATTTGTAATGGCTAGAACATACCCTATAAATAAGAGCACTTTTCTAAGTCATTATCTTGCAGATAATTATATAGATGCTAAACTGCAAATTGTAGACATTTGCTTTCTTTGAGCTTATACGTAAATCACTGGTCAACGTCTTAAGTTTTCTAGAAGTCGCTATTGAGCATTAGCCACAGGAGACCAACTAAAACATCTCCGTTCTTGCCACTGAAGAACTCATGGAGCCAGTGAGAGGCTCAGAAAGTTAATTTGCTATGCATCCTTGGTGGCCCGAGTCCATGGCACTCACACAAGTGTGGAAGCACAGCCCCAAACTAACCCCACAGAGTTGTTCTCTGACTTCCACACATGCATTATGGTGTGCAAATGGATACTGTACTTTCCTTTCCCAGCCCTCCAGACCCAAATAATCTCACAGAAGCTATATTAATTACAACACTGGCCGATGGTTCAGGCATATTCGCAACTACTAGCTCTTACATCTCAAATGAACCCATTTCTGTTAACCTATGTATTGTTACAAGGTTGTGGCTTACTGGTAAGGTTCTGGCATCTTTCTACTTTGGCAAATACAAGGCATCTCCTTGATTCTGTCTTCTTTCTCCCTATATTCAGTTTAGTTGTCCTGCCTACCTATATTCTGTCCTGCCAAAGCAGCTTCTTTATTAACCAGTGGTAATAAAATATATTCATAGCATACAGAGGGGAATTCCACATCAATGGTGCACATGTGTTCTGTCCATATCAGACACTGACAGACACAGACACAGTATTATTGATAAATAAAATTTATGAATCAACTACAACCTCAGATACTCTACATGGTTTAACAGATGTTTCTGTGGTATTTTGCCATCAAAATGGTCACTTGCTTCCACTGGCGCTTTTGGCAATCCTGTGGAAACCTATATGTAAGACTCAACAAGACACCATTGACACTGTTCATTGAATAGTCTTAAAATCTTCCAGTTTACTCTCTACAGTTCCTCAATATACTAATATATAAATGCATTCCAAATACCCTTTATTCCAATTTCTTCAACAGTAAAGAGTACTCTTTATTCAAGTGTAGGTGTTACCAGCTTCACAGTTGCATATTTCATAGTATCTTCTTTTCTGCATGGTTTTCATTCATTCTCTCATCCTCTTCCTCATCAAATCTGAGGTTCTGATACTTTTATCCAGTAAATAGTCTCTGAACAGGTACAGTAGACTAAGACTCCAAAACTATATCTGCCAAAGAAGATGACCTGACTCAGAAGCAACACTCATGTGTTTCCTATTAAGAATTTGTCACTTCCGTTGCACTTAGCTCTTTTAGCTCTGATATGCATGAATTTCATCAGAAACCATAACAGGGGAGACATGTGGGATACAAAATGAATCTATACTAACTTACATCAAGCTGGCAATGATTTCTTTCTAAAAGAGAACTTTCTCGAATGATGTACTACCTAATCACAGATATTTAATGAAAGGTGCAGTTGCTCATAGAAAGCATAATTATTGTGGTCATGGTGTAATATCTATCCAAGAATGTATGACCTTAGTTGAGAGACTGCTGTTTGGCATCCTTGAAACTGAAGATGTCGCCTTTCTCCTTTGTAGATGCTCCACTCTTAAGCTGGGAATTGTGTCAATATATCTCACAGGTAATGTTCAATATTGACTCAGCATATTCTTGTTTATGAGAGCGCACAGGTGTGAGGACACATGTCAACGCAAACTGAGCTTGCTGGCGAAGGAGTCTGAGCATGTGTGGAAGAGAGGAAGAGGGACTGCCATCAAAACACTCAAGCGCTGGTGGCATCCACTGGTGGCTCAGGCTAATTGGGTAGGAAAGACTGGTCTGCTCTCAAGCTCTAGGGGAGTTTGTTGATGGTTCAGTTTGGGAAGTCTCCAGAAACAAGAACACAAAGATCAAGTACAATGTTTTCTATTTTAAAAGGGAAGCCTGATCCTTGTCCCACTCGGACACTTGTGACTTTTGACCCAGAGATGTGTAGCTTTGGGTATGATTTCTTGGGAACGCTCACAATGTGTCCTAATGCTCAAATTTGGCCCTTTTCCAGGCTCCATATCAATAGGGGGTCACATATTACTATTATTTTACATTTCAAGTAGAAGTTGTTGAGTAGAAAATATACTAAGATAAAAGGTATTCTAAATCATCAGTGAGTGCTTCATTTTACAAGAAAGCCAGAAAGCCAGGGCAAGATGAAAGTGAGGTGGTATACATTCTCTCTCTCTCTCTCTCTCTCTCTCTCTCTCTCTCTCTCTCTCTCTCTCTCTCTCTCTCTCTCTCGTGTGTGTTCTCTTTCCTCTCTCTTTATCTGAGAATGATTTATTCTGGGTGGGAACACTGTTTAATAAATATAGCAGACGCTCCTGACCTTCTATAAAATGGTTTCAACCTTTATATTTCAAACCACCTCTAGTACATTCAAAAAGCTTAATATACTGAGAATGCCACCTCTTATACGTAAAACTCTACTACTTGGAGGACAAAAAAACAATGCCTCAGCCTGTTTAGTAGACATCCAAATGTTTTCAAATGGGCACACAGGTACAAAGAGCTACCTATCCTTATAAATTACTATGCTTGTGGTCACTGTCCTCTTTGAAGAAGTTCCGACCCCTACGCCCCCCGCCCCCATCTGACTGAAGTCCCTACACAGTAGTCTTGGCAGACTCCCACCTAATCGCTCCTCCTCTCAAATGGTTCTGCAGTTTGGAACTGCGTATAGAAGAAGAATGAGCAAATGAACAAAAGAAGCAAGAGGGAGGGGGGTTCATGGGGATGGGGAGATCAGGAAGTGGCATAATTTTGCCCAGAAAGAAAAAAAAACCCAAATAGATCTAGAAAGGCAAAAGATCATTTTAAAAGGTATTTGTTTCTTTTCCATTTGTATTTATAAAAGGGAGAAATTTCCATGAGATAATAAGAGAAGCTAAAAGTGATTACAATGTGACTACTCAGTATTATTTTCATTGATACACATATTATTTTAAAGGTAAACTTAAGTTGGTGCTACAGGAAATAGAAATTGTACCTGTTGGTTTGGTGTGTTAAACAGTCGCTTTAAATATAACATCTTTGATCACCCCATGATTGGAAACAAAAGATTAAAGAGAGCCCATTTATGGCCCATGATTTTCAAAGAACCACTGTGTCATTTATTTTTATAAAATGCATTCATTTAGAAAAATTAAAATGATTCCTGAAAAGCCACTCTATCAAAATGCAGAGGGACATGTGCCACAGAACACAAAAAGATCAAGCTGAACTCAGCACTGGCTGGAAAGAGTCTCATGATCTCGTTAATAATGAAAAGATGCAAAGCTATGATCACATGGAATTTATTCCAACCTGAAATGCAAGAATTAATCTATGACAAGTTTCATTCTTACAGCTCCAAAAACACTTTCAAGCAAGGCCTTGTTCCCTTTCCTCTTATGCTTAAAGTGTGATCCATGTTTGAATCTTCCTATGCAGTGATGTACTCAGTAGTTTCCTCTTGAAATTAGTTTTCTGACATTTTAAGATTTTGTTTATGAAGATCATTAAGGAAAAAAAAATACTTTCTCTGACTTGTCACACTTTTGTCATTACATAGAATTGCATAGTGTATCCAGTCATCTTTTCTCTCAAGGGGCATTTATGGCCCCCAAGGTAATTGTAGCAGCTCACACTCAAAGTGGTACTCAGTGTCAGACACTATTACGTGAGCATGGAATGTGTTAGAACACTTAATGTCATAGGGATTGTATTTTTAGATTCCTGGTGTCAAACTCATTTTTCTAAGAAACATGCTGTACCATCGTATATTGCTCACACTTGAATAACAGAAAACTCAGAAATTATGGCCTTGGACATCAATACCTGAGGTGGGAGAACTCATAATGATCAACAGAAAGTCAGCTGAATAATTTGGTGATGAGGTAGCTATGATTGCTAAATAATAATTTTAATACTTTGGTAAGGGAACTTCTATGTACCTCAGCTATCTGTGGGGGTATTTTAATAAAGGTTTCTAAGGAAATTAAATGGATAGAAATGGTCTATCCATTTATCCTCACTAGGTTCTAGATTATATATAATGTAGATACCATTTTGGACTTGTAAAGGAAATGAAAACCCACTGAAGTTGAAAATGGCTCCAAGCTCCATTTTCTTTCTTCTTGGAAAACATTTCAAGATACCCAAAGAATTTTTCCCTTACTTAGGATCGATTAACCTGAGATTTCTGTTCAAGTGGTTATGGCCAAACCAAACCAAAATCTTTATTTTATCTTCAAAATTTCCTCTGACTTAGTTTATAATCAAAGAGGTAGCTCTGTACTGATTGACAATTAAGTACTAATAAGATTATGACCCCACAGGAGCCTTAGCATGTCAATGCTGGGAAGTGTGGAGAGAATCTAGCCCTGCTAAGGTCCCGTGTACATCTGACCTCGGACACTTGACCCTTTCCATGAATTGGAGAGAGTTTTAGCATGGCTTTTCTATAGTTTGCTACTGGTCCCCTTATAGGGGATGGAAAATGAGGGACTATGCCATAATTGTTATATTACTTCAGCATCAGACCTATGAAAATCTACAAAAACAGGAAAGTTCCTGACTTTCACTAAGACATCAGTGGACCAGAGTCTACTATGCCACAGTGCATATTTTTTCCATGAGAAATGTTTTAAGTTTTTTCTTGTAAACTGATAAAAACTGTTATGAAAGTTTTATGTTTGCTTGTGGTATATAAAAAGTATATATGATAAAAAGAAATATAAAATGATAGGATTAATCTCCTTTTCAGGAGAATGTGTCGCCCTTCTTGACTTTTCTACTAATTCCATTAAAATCATTTTCCCAGGGACAATCCGTGATCCAGCTAGAAGGGATGTGAACAGTACCAGTGGCAGTGGAATTCAGTTCTTTGCCTTATAAAATGTTTTTCTGACCTTGGATAAGTTGCTTTGGTTTGCTAAAAAGGAAAGAAGTGAAGGAGGAAAGGAGGGTGGGGAGAGCAGGAAGAGAACAAAGAAGTAGGCTCCTTGAGTGGGCATAGATGACATGTTTATCATATCTTTGTTAAAATGAAGTGTCAGTATGCTTATGATAACAATTAGTATCAGCATGTGGAAAATTTGATCCACAGCTTTTGCTGGATTTTTTTTCATCTGACTTAAGGAAATGTTAAGATTAAAATATATGTCTAAATTAGTGTTGAATTTCCATAGTGTCTGCCAGTATGCATTTCACACACTAAGCTTTTAATAAATATGTTTCATGTTTCTTATCTTTACTTTCATATTATTTTGTCAGTGCTGGGAATGGGCCACAAGTCATTCATGAAGAGCTCTACCACTAAACCACATGCTTCCTTTTGACAGTGTGTATGGTATATTTTCCAAATTGCTGGTTGATGTGATATTACACATTTTAAAAAGTTCACTGTGTGGAGTGGGGTTTGGGTAATATACCATCTCAGACTGAGCAATCCGTGAAGAACAAGCCAGTAAACATTGTTCCCTCACAGTCTCTGTTTCAGTTCTTGCCTTGAGATTCTGCCTTGTTTCCCTTGATGGATACCTGAGAGCAAATGGTGTTGGTCGAGAGCTTGTAAAATGAATAAATCCCTTCAGCTCCATAATTTGTTTTTGTTTGGGGGTAATCACAGAAACAGAAAAAGCAAACCACTACATTCCTCTAAAATGTCCGTTTGAAGAGTAGGAAGAAGAAAGGAGGCCTTTACTTTGTTTCTATCTTACAGAGAATCCTAGGAGTATATATCTAGACCTATGTTGTCATCTGTAGGATCATTAAGTTTTTTTTCCAAGTAGAAGAAGCTCTATTAGATTTTTTTTCTGAGAAATGTTATGAGCAGATGTTGAATTTTCTGGATTGTTTCTCATTACTTGTTCACAAGTCCATGATGCCTATCTGAATTCTTCAGATTGTTAACGTGAGAGGCTAGGTAATAGGTTTTTCGAATGGTGCACCAGCTTAGCATGTTAGAAACAGAATGCACTGCATCATTGTCTAAACATTTTGATGCTTTAGTATATCTGATTTGCTTTAGTTTTGTTAGGCATTATTGCAACTATGTTCTTAAGAAAATGTGGCATATGATTTGCCATTGTTGTATATTTTTAAAATTTTGCCCCCTTAGACCAAATTAAAAGATTTTTTAGACTTCTATTGACTGAAAGACTTTAAAATTTGTTTCAATAAATTAAATATGTCATAGAATTTAATAGGGAAGTAAGTGGGCTTTTTCTTTTACTTTTTAAAGTTAATTATTAACTAGTTACTTTAGATATGTCCATCTATTTGCTCTTTCTCAGTGTGTCAATTTGGCATAATATTTTTCAAAACAATGCTCATTTTTATGTAAGTTATAAAATTTATAGGCATAAAGTTATTAATAATATTATTCAATTATTTTTCCTCATGGTCTCAACAATGAACACATTTCCCTTACTTCTGATAATGTCCAGGTTTCCTCTCTTTGATTTCTTAGTATAGGCAAAAATTTATCATATTTATTTTTATTACCTTTATTTTAAAATATCAAATTTTGATTTTATTTTCTCTATTGTTTTCTTATTTTTTATTTTACCCATATTTATTGTGATTGCTGTCATATAATTTAACTTGCTTTGCTTTTTCTAATTTCCTATGGTAAGAATCTAAACTATTAATATTAATTTTCTTTCACTTCTAAAATATCCATTAAGCCCCTTGTGATGCATACCTTTTTAACTTTCCATGGAGAAGGAGGATGGAGTTCAAAGCTGATCATGAGTCAGTCAGCAAAGTAATCCTGCTGCAATTTTCTGTAGTTGGATGTTTTGGGGGGCGGGTCGCCAGCTCACAAATAATGACACAGAGAATTATTTTTATTTATGAAAGCTCAGCCATAGCTTAGTTTGTCCCACTAATTCTTATAACTTAAATTAACCCACTTATTTTAATTTACATTCTGTCATGGGTTCCTTATGTCATCTCTCCATATTGCCTGTGCTGCTTCCTGCAAGTCTAGCTGGGAGTCTGCTTTCTTCTTATTTCTTCCCAGAAGTCCCTCCCACCTATACCTCTTGCCTAGCTATCGGCTATTCAGCTTTTTGACGGCAAACACAGCAATCCATTTTCACACAGCGTACAAATAGTCTACGACAACTTCCAAATGACAGATTACAGCCATTGGCTCCCATATTCAACTTCAGAATAGCTTTGATTTGTACGTCCATGATAGGTAAGGATACTTTTTCCTATATTAATTGGATGTTTGTACCTTTTCATTTGTAAAGTTTCTGTTTATAACCACTGACGATTTATTGATTGAATTATTTGCTTTTTTATCATCTAATATTACATTCCTTATATATTCTAGGTATCAATCCCCAGAAGAAGGAATATTTGGAGAAACTTTTCTTCCTTTCTGCAGACCTCTTCTGCAATTTAGTTTAGTTTCACAGATGGCTTTTAATTCGATGCCATCTAGTTATCAAATCTTTCTTTCATCACCAGGTCTATACAGAATTCCCTTAGGAAAGTGAATGCATATATGTTTAGGTTTTGAAGTGTCTATCCTGTGTTCTTCCTGTAGCTCTTCTTGTTAAAATGATGGATACCTGACTGCCAAGGTCTTTACATGACATTGCTAAAATAGGAAGCCTTGCCATTGACTTTTATTCTTCTCTTTCTTAGTATTTGTATATAAATAATTGCTTAACATTTCTCCTATTCTTAAACAGTGTGCATGACGACTCCATCTGAACAGCTTAGAACAATTCTTGATCCAGAGTATCTTCTTCACTAAAGCATTCTTATTCTTTGAATTCTATTAAGATAAGAACAAACCACAAACTTTTTTTTTATTTTTTATTGATTTTTATTGAGCTCTACATTTTTCTCTGCTCCCCTTCCTTTCAAACCTCTCCCAAGGTCCCCATGCTCCCAATTTACTCAGGAGATCTTGTCTTTTTCAACCACAGACTTCCAAAAAACCATCTGTACTTTTGTTTAGGAATTATTGTTAGCTTAAGTATACATATAAGTTCTTTAGAAAAATGGCTATATGAGAAACCATATTTTTAATAGTATATGATTTTAAGACTGAAAGAACAAATCCAATTCCTTGCATAGACCATAAAATACAAGTAGACCCTTAAAAACCACCATATGCATAGTTGTGCTGTGTTGTATTTTGTGTATGTGTGTGTGTTAGCAGGTGATTCCCCTTCTTAAGACATAATAGTTTCATTTAATATTGGTTGAATGTATCCAGCATCCAAGTAAAGCAGCCTCAACTAAAGTATAGAGATTTAATTATTTTGCCAAATGAATCTTAAGTTTATGTCTCTTAAAGTTCTATCAATGATGAAGTTCTAAAATACAAGGAAATCTCACAAAAAGTAGACAAGAATCAAGTTTTGTAACACACTGTCTTATAGGTTTTTTTTTTTAATGAGATGAAGGAGAGTGGACTTAAAGGAAAACAACGTTAAAACAAGCATCAGGTTTTGTGTGTGTGTGTGTGTGCGCGCACGCGCACGTATGTGCATACATGCATGTGTGAATGTGTGTGTATGTGCATGTGGGTGTGGTTATGTAAGTTCTAGCTTTATCTATTTCTCACAGCAAAAAGAAATTTTCTTGTCACTAGGATGCAATCATATAAGACCATCACATATGTTGACCAAAGTTTTCAAAACATCATTATCCAGTGATATATACACCAAAAATAAACTGTTTGATGTATATTTGAAATTGCTTAAGGTTTAGAAGCAGTTGCAAACAAAGCACAAAAACAGCCCCTAGAGTAAACCCTGTGATAGTGTCACAATCCAGATGTTGGCACTGATTTTCCTATTTATGAGGAGAAATGCTTATCCAAATTGTTGAGTGTCCATCAGGAACCTGAACATTCTATATGGTGTGGTAGAAAAATTGGATGAAAACTAAGAAGAAAAAGTTGATCACTACCTGATGTCAAGGTTCTGCATGTCAATGGTGCATTAGCAGCCTCGGTATACCTTAGGAACACTGTGTTTCCCTATCACTTCATGGAACACCCATTGAAATGGATTAGAAAAATGGCTATTTGTGGATTCCTGGACCTATGACTCTGATACGTAACAACCTCCAACAGAACTATTCCTAAGCTTTTGATGATTATAAACTATTTAATAGGAACTAAATATGTCACTTGTATCTTTCTTACATTTTGAATGTGTTCAATTGACATGAGCATCATATTTTTTTACATACAATGCATTTTGAAATATGCATATCAATCGCTTGACATATTGAAAATTTTATATCCTTCTTTGAAAAAACTATAGCCCTTAGTCATATCTTCCTTTTTGAATCTAAGTATACCTTTTCACTGTTGACTAATATTATTCTTCAAAAGAAGCAACTAAATCTAATTTCATTGTAATGGAGGAGAGCTATAGGACAATGCCTTCCCTGTTTTCAGTAGATCAAGTACCAGAAATTTAATATGACTGAATGAACTAAAATTAGAAATATGATTGAAAATATTGGTTTCTATCTGAAAACTCCTTTCAGGAGTATGTTTTACATTTTTTTCTATCCTCAATGCCTTATTAATAAAACCAGAAACTGAAGATAGTATTGCTCATATTAAAAAAAAAAACAAAAAAACACTTTGGTTGTGGTCTCTCAATATATGGTATTGCTCAATGCTGCTTACTGCGAATTGCTCTAATTTCATAATACAAAAGTCTCAATTTCAAAGCAGGTTGAGGTTGTTTAGGTAACAGAATTTCTGACAAATTAATAGTGTAAAACCTTGGGTGGCCCATGAGATCTTTCATTATGTGTTTCCCAACTGTTATTTACAGTATGATGACAACTCATAATTTGTCAAAAAGGGAAGAGCAATGGGGTTACATCTAAGATGGCCGGAGATGACTCTCCGGTGTAAGGGAGGTGGACAGAGGTCATGTGGAACATGCAGGACATTGCCTTTTCTCATCTTTCTTCCTCATGCTCAGTCTTCTCTTGTGATTCTCCTATGTGTAGACTTTAGAAAAGAAAAGAATATAGGTAAAAGTGGAAAAGATTGGTTGTGTCTCCATAAATTTATAAAAACCATCAATGCAATGGTTTCTTCAAAGGGAGCACTATAATAACGTGCCACAGAGAAACAAACAACTTAAGTGTAGGCTCTCAAGTGATCCACTACCCCAAATAAATAATGATTTATGTCAAATGAGTAATGTAAAATGCTGACTTCATTTTTCTTCCAAACTGACATTCTCAGTGTGAAAGAATATGGCATTTTCTAAATAATTAATTTGGCTTGCTGAAGACAGGGCTGATGACTAGGCTGGAAGCACAGAGTTCCAATCTGCTACTACCTGCTGTGGGAACCCATGAAGCACTCTTCAATATTTCAGTATACATTGTACTATTTGCCACGATATGACACTGGCAATATAAATGTCAGCAGAAGAGGCAAATTTTCCAAAAAGGTATTTTGTAGGCAAAGGCAAATTACAATTGAAGTAGTAAAACCTTTGATAGGGTATAGGATTAAAAGAAAGGTAAATTACAAATTTTAGGAAGAAAATGATCTTTCAAAGAACAGCTAAAAGGCTGGGGTAATCAAAGAAATACTCAAGGCTCCACTGCTATCAGTCAAAGATAAAAGCAGCAATGGAGTAATGTACAATTTGTCGATTCTAATAAGAGCTTCAAAGAATGAGATCATATGTGATCAGATTCTCTTTAAGTGACTTTGACTAGCATTCTAATCCAGCTTCTTCAGACCTAGAACAAGACATAAGGAGACAGCATGAGGATTTGTTGCTAAATGCTACGTGACATTGTTCCTGCATACCTAGCTCCCGATATAAGTATCCCTAAAATAACATCTACTTATTTCCCCTCTCCATCCAGGGCAAGTCTGAATCACAGCTGGCTTCCTATCTGAAACAAAGAAGACTTAGGAGTGACTCCTTCCTCTTTCCCAAGTGTCTGCTTTCAAACCACTAAGCAGTTAAGAAGGCAAACAGAATAGACATGTCTGTCCTAAAGTTACAGTGGGCATTTTGTAAAATGCACAGGAAAGTGTGGGAGAGTTTGGCAGAAGAAGAATTAATTGTGACTTTGTGAAGATGAAAGATGCAAGGAAAATAAATCAAGATTAGTAAGTGCTCCTAGCAACCAAAACACAAACCCAACATCTCCATGAAATACTTGAGAGATTTCCATTGAATAAATTATTGGTACACCTTTATGACCTCAGAAAAACAGAAATAACCCAACCCCCAGAAGAGCTGACTAATTAAAATCAGAACATAAATTAATGAAATAAAAATAAAACAATAAAAAGAATGAATAAAACACAAGTTCTTCCTTGAAAATACAAATTTACCCAACAAACCCTTAGTCAAATTTTCCAAAATAAAAGAAGATGCAACTTAATGCAATTTGAGTTGAAGAGGGGGCCAGGACAACAGATATCCATGAAATGTGGAAAATCATGAATATTTAAATAGAACTTGAGACTGATGTAGAAAGTCTCCCATCTGAAGAAAGCCCAGAGCCAAATAAACTCACTTAAGAATTCTATCAGAACTTTAAAGAACAACTAATACTGATAAGATTAAAATTGTTCCATAAAATAGAAAAGGAAAGAAGTCTTCCAAACTCTTGTGAAACCAGTCTTGTCCCAAAACAGATAAAATATTACCAACAGAAATATTACAACCAGATATCTGTGGTGAATAGATCTAAAATTTCCCAATAGAACACTTTCAAATAAAATTGGATATAACATCAGAAAGATCATTTATCACGGTCAAACTGAACTTATCACAAAAATGTAGGGATGGTTCATCACATGTAAATTAATTATTGTAATTTTCCATGTAAGTCAACTGAAGGACAGAAATCACATCATCTCAAAAGCTACAGAAGAAGCCTGTCAGAAATCTGACTTCTCTTTATGATAACATTATAATAACTCTATAGGACAAAACTGCAGTCAGCATTATACCAAATGGAGAAAGTCCCAAAGCTCTAAGCACTAAAATCAGAAACAAGACGTGGGCATACATTCTCTACACTTCTGTTTAATCCAGTAGTTGAAGTCTTAGCTAGAGCAATATGACAAGTGAAGAAAACAGAGGGTAAAAACAAAAACATAAAAGTGAACGTATCCCAGTTTTCAGATGATAAAACTTTATACACAAGAGACTCTAACGAAAATCCAACTCTTAGTACTGACAAACAAGTTCAGAAAGTGACAATATACAAAATTAACTCTTACACATCAACACCTTTCCTATATTGCAACAGGAAGCATATTGACATATAATTTAGAGACACAATACCATTTGTGGTAGCCACAAAACGTACAAAATGTTGAGGAATAAACCAGCAAAGAATATGTGAGTCCTCTACAATGTAAAATATAAGACCCTGAAGAAAGTATCTGTAGAAGACACTAGAAAAATGAAAGACAACACATACTTATGGGTTAGAAAACTTAATCTTGTGAAAATGGACATCCTCTCAAAAGCTATCTACAGATTCTATGGAATTACAGCAAGTATCTAAACACCATTGTCACAAACAGAAAATAACCAAAAATATTATGTGCTAGTACAATAGTTCAACAATAGCTACATCAATTCCAAACAAAAGGAATACTGCAGAAGGCATGTCATAAGTGATTTCAAATATATGGATCTCTCGGTTAGAAAGAAAAATCCAGGCATAAGTGCACATCAATACATCTGCTTGATTTTTGACAATGATGCAAAAAAATAAACATGAAAAAACTATATCATCTGTAAATATTACTGGGAAAAACTGGATTTTCAATGTAGAAAAATGAAATTAGATTCTTATCTCTCACCCTGGACTAAAGTCAACTCCAAATGGACCAAGGACCTCAGTGTGAGATCTGGTATTCTGACGCTGATGGAGGAAAAATGTAGGACATGTGTTTTAGCTTATAGATATAGGTAAGACTATCTGAATGAGACCCTAGTGGCAAGAACACTTGTCCAACAATTGACAGGTGGGATTTTATAAAACTGAAAAGTTTCTGGGTGGCAAAGAACACTGTCAGATGAGTGAATCATCAGCCCAGAGAATAAGGGAAAATCATTGCCAGCTGCCCACCTGACTGAGGCTTAGTGTCTACACCATGCAAACAGCTAACACGACATAAACATCAAGAACATAAACAATCTGATTGGAAATGGTCTATGGTATTAAAAAGAAAATTCCCCAGAGAAGAAACACAAATGATTAGGAAAACCTTTATCACATCTGAATACTTTTAGCCACCAGGAAATACAAATTACTGTTACTATAAGAGTTTTACCTTACTCTCACCAGAGGGCCATGATGAGTAATACCAGTGAAAACAAATGCTGGCAAGGACGTGGTGAAAGGCAGAAGATTATGGATTGCTGGTTGCAGTGTTTACTCACACAGCCACTTTGGAAAACAGTCAGGAGGTTTCACAAAAAAACTAGAAATAGAACTGCCATAGGTCTCAACTATACCTCTCATGGCCACATACTCAAGGAACTTTACATTCTATCTAAAAATGTAATACTTATAAAAAATAAAATATTACTCAGCTGTAAAGAAAAATGAAATCATTAAGTTAGCAAATAAATGAACAGAAATGGGAAAAATACTGAATGAGGTAACTTGGGCCCAAAAAGACAAATGCCATATTCTCTCTCTCTCTCTCTCTCTCTCTCTCTCTCTCTCTCTCTCTCTCTCTCTCTCTCTCTCTCTCTCTCTCTCTCTCTGTTGTGTATCTCCTGGCTTCAACTTCATTCATTTGTGTTTAGCTTGAAGCACTAGTGGAAGCCCGGAAACTAGGACGGGGTCTTTGAAAATCGTGTGTTAAAGGAGGAGACATATTAGGTTATATGACAAATGGCGGCAGAGCAGCGGGATAGCGAAAGACTGAAGCAAGGAGAATGTCAACAACACGAGGAAACCAGGAGTGGAGGAGGGAGTTAACCCCAAAGAAGGCTATATGGAAATCCATGTGGAAACCTACTATTGAATAAGCCAATAGCAGAGAGAGAGAGAGAGAGAGAGAGAGAGAGAGAGAGAGAGAGAGAGAGAGAGAGAGAGAGAGAGAGAGAGACAGAGACAGAGACAGAGAGAGACAGAGATGGATAGACAGATGGACAAACTCATTGGGAACTATACTGTTAGGGAAAGCATTCCCTCCTCTCCCAGCAGCTACCAAGTGACCATAGTTTCTGGTCTGGTGTGGGATTTTATGTCCAATCTCAATCTCCATGCTGGGATTTGGTTTGGCTTAGGTTTGTACAGACTTCTTTGTACTTTGTTGCAACCACTGTGAGTACATATGTGTAGCTACCCTTCAGCACTAGGAAGTCTGCAGCCACCTTTAAGTATTTAGTGGTTCTTAGGCAGTATTTGTCCTGCCACATATAGGATATCTTGGGTGTTCTATCATTCGTAATACACCTGCCACTCCAGACACTAGTGTGGCAGTAAGCTTTGCTCCTCCGTAAGACCAAGGAAAGTAATTTTCCAGGTTTCCAGGTTTTAATTTGAGGGGTGGAACTGTTGACTCCCACCCTCTTAATATGCAGAAGCCAACAGAAAAGTCATCAATCCCATGTGTTTACCCACTCTGTTAAGCCAAGAGTTAACTGCAGTTGCCCACTTCCGTAGGCTACTGTTTCTGCTACAACCAGTCATGTACCTGGACTTTCCTTCTGGGCAGGTGATTGCTAGAATGAAGTCAGCTGAATTATTGAAGGTCAAATCCTTGATGACTGGATCCAGCCCATTCAGAACTCATCTCTGAGCTGCTAGCACTGTCTGCCTCGACAAATAGCATGGCATAAGAATCAAGTCACAGACGAATCACCCCATGTGATGTCTCACGGTGGTCCAAGTGCATAGCCTTTCTGTTATAACATTTCCCATATCACAGCGTCCGAGTTCAAACCACCGTCAGTTCTTTCTCAGGATATTCTCTCCACTGTTAACGTCTTCTATTGGGTTCTTCCTTAAGGAAGAAGCAACCTTTTAAAGATAATTACCCAATTCTTCCACGAAACTCCTTAAGAGCATCCTGTTGTTCTTCTCGTCTAATCTCACCAACTTCTGCTGTTTTCTGAGCTGCACTCTTTGTTTGTGGTTTATTCTCTTCGTGGCACACATCCCCATAGTTATTTGTGTCTTTCCCTGCTTCTGGAGATGAGTACTAAATTCATTTAATCAGGAACCAGGGCTGTTGATTCACTAAGTATTTCTCGGCCCAGCACATGGTCTCAGGAATGCATGGGAAACTTCTTTCTTTTAAAG
The DNA here is from genome assembly GCF_903992535.2 of Arvicola amphibius. Lineage (NCBI taxonomy): Eukaryota > Metazoa > Chordata > Mammalia > Rodentia > Cricetidae > Arvicola > Arvicola amphibius. The sequence goes on from NC_052055.2 coordinate 96,631,668, forward strand.
CAAAAGGGGCTGCAGGATGGCTCAGCAGCGAAGAGAGCTAGATGTTCTTCCAGAGGACCTGAGTTTGGTTCCCAGCACCCACTGGAGATGGTTCACAACCATCTACAACTCCTGCCCTGGGATATCCCATGCCCCCGTCTCATCTTATCCTGCATCCACACATGGGGCATACTTTTAGACTCACTCACACGTATACTTAGAAAGAGGAATTTAAAATTAATCTGGTAGACATTCACTTTGACTTAAGAGATATTTGCCTGGAATGAGAGGGAAGAAAAAGAATTAGGTATAAGAAAGTTTGGGATAACAGATTCTTTATTTTATTACCATAAGGGGGAGGGCAGGTGATGAAAGATGCACAGTAGCAACTCCGTGCAGAGAGAAACAAACAGCTGTAAGCATCAAAAAGAAAACCATCAGAAGGTCACTTTGGGTCTTTCCCTAATGTAAAAAGAATTTGCTTTTGACTTTCCCTTATAAAGAAAGAGGAGAAAAATACTTCTTTTTTTCTAAAATGGTTCATATAAATGTTTCTCACATTTAAGAAGTTCGCCAACTTTTCTTAAAATTTCCAGAATTCTGAGATGCTTTGAAGGGAAACGTGGCCTTAGGAGGTGATCTGCCTCCACGGCCCTTGTCGTTGGGTGAAGAGATAGCCACAAAAATAACACAAAATTATTTGCTTTTTAATGGGCAGACAAAATGAAGTTTAGAACTCTCTCAGCACAGCCTCTGAGGATGTATCTATGAGCCTCGGGTTGAGAATAACTGCTTCAGATGAATTCCTTCTGCAATGTGGGGCACTCACATCAGGAGTATTCATACTGTTCTCCTGACATGTTGAGTTGCTATAGGCATTCTGAAAACCAGGAGATCTACTTTATCAAATAATGAAAATTTGAACTGCCAAAGGGAAGTATTCATCACTTTCACGTGTTTTAGATAGAAGAGTTAAAACCAAGTCTTTCTGCTTACTGTGTTTGAAAAATCTAAGTTTTCAATAAACTCAGGGGGCCTTCTAAACACAGCCAGGGTCCAAAAATATAAAAAGTGCTCTTTAAAGTGGAGAGCCATTAAATAAGTTCAGAAAATTTTATGTTGAAAAAGGTGTACAGACTATTAACTTCAGGAATTACAAAGACGTGTGTGTGTGTGTGTGTGTGTGTGTGTGTGTGTGTGTTTGTGTGAGAGAGAGAGGGGGGAGGGAGGGAGGGAAGGAGGGAGGGAGAGAGAGGGAGAATTTATAAATAATGAGAGAGAAAAAGAGAGAGAAAGAGCGAGACAGAGAATGTGTGTAGGGGGACACTGAGACCAAAGGCATCAAATCCTACTGAAGTTGGGATTATGGCTGTTAGGAATCCATCCATTCCTCCAGCCCTGACATTCTCTCTCTCTCTCTCTCTCTCTCTCTCTCTCTCTCTCTCTCTCTCTCTCTCTCTCTCTCCCTCTCCCTCTCCCTCTCCCTCTCTCTCCCTCTCCCTCTCCCTCTCCCTCTCCCCCCCCTCTGTGTGTGTGCATGTGTGTGTGCACGTGTGTGTATGGATGGGGGGCATGTATGTTAGGAAGGTCTTCCACCACTGAGCTTCTCCCCTATCCCTACTTTGAGAATTTCGTTTTGTTGGTTTGTATGCCGAAATTCTAGTAAATGAAACAGTATGTCCAATGTTTGCATGTGTTTTAGTCAAATTTATGGTTATAGACCTACTTCTGTTTGCTTCTTTGGTAGAAGACATTAGATTGTAGATCATTGTCTCTTTGCAACAATGCATATAGTTTAGGGATCATTGCAAGAAAGGGTGAGAATATGAAATGTCAAACCTACAATACCAGCTGTATTTCTTTAGATACTGAGTTCTCTGGATAATAGCTCCAAGACATCTCTCTAGTCCTGCTTCTTTGTCTAATAAACTATGAACACTGAAATTGTCATGATGAATGCAAACACTTACAAACATTTATTTATTTTGACATGAAGTTATATATTGAATTATTTTTACATAATTCCTTCAATGAATAGGATAAAGCCAAAGGAAACTGCTTATGCCAAAGAAATAATATTTAACAACAAATTTTTACTAAAACCTTGAATACCGATGTTTAATGACTGATCGTTAAGCATGCAAACCCAGGAAGTAAGGGAGGGAGAGAGCACATTGGCAAATGAGAACAGCTGATGAGTTTGTCCAGAGTGACCATGAATTAGAGAATGCTTGCCGACAGCTGAGATAGAGACAGAAAAGATCCTCTTAGGTCATGATCATCCTGGGCTATCATTGGCCTTTATTCATATAGAAAGCATCTCCCATGATTGATTCAGAAATTTAAAGTTGACTGTGTCCTGTTCTTTATCCCCTAATGTTATTGAAGACAGAAAACACTGGAGCTACAGCATTTTGGAAACTAAGGCAAGCAATGTTTTAGTTAGGGTTACGACGGACAAATAACCAACTCAACAAATTTGACCTTCTTTATTTTCTATTTGAGTTAATCTGTTCCAGCATTCCCCCTTCTTAGATGTCCTATGAATTCACACATACACAGCTATAAATTCATATATCCACGGGTTATAACCAGCTCTTTGCAAAAACTTAAATCAAGTTCTAAGAACACTCTATCTGTGATGATTATTGCCTAGCTATTTATATCACGGGGTTTATAAAAGGTTCTACTAAGTAATGAAATGTTAGATGGCTTGTCTGCTTCAAACATCCAAACTTTAAAAGAAGTGTATTCATTAGTATATATAAAGCTTTTTCCTCAAGAGCACAGCTGCACAATTTTATTCCATTGAAACCTCCTCCCACTTGCCAAAATATTTAGACGCACAGACGTATAGATGGAGAATCATACTGGGGAAGGAGGAAATACACAATGCATAAAGGGTAAATTCTAGTTGCTATAACCTATTTGGGGGATTTTTATCCCTGTGAATTTAATGTCTCAGGTGTCATGTGACAGAAGCAGTAGCTAGAGTATCCAGAGCTGATTCAGACTGCTGCAAATGTTTTGTGCCCCCCTTCCTTGAACAGCTCTCCAGCTTTGTGAATAGAAATATTTCACTTAATACGCCCCGCTTCAATGTTAGTGGGAGATCACAGTTCCCTCGCAATATTATCATTCTCAGCCAGCAGAGGGGCTCTATCTGCTGTGTCGCAGGAAACAAGATTCTGATCAAAGGTCACTGGTATCAATAGCACTTACTTAGCAGGTGCATGGACAACTGCTTTGATTTAATGACTTTGAGCCCTTCTTGCTGCTTTTCTTGCTGTTGCTCTTTTGGCAGGGGTGGAAGAAGCATCAGTGCTGTCATAAACAGACTCCTTTAAGTCTTAAGTAAGCTGATTGGTGGAGTTACAGTGCAAAGCTCAGACCAGCTCCCGTTGCTCATGCTTTTGGCTCTTGCCACAGCAGAACTTCCTCTGTTAGCTATGACTAAGTATGACTATGACGTCAGCCTCATTACTAGTCCACTGGACACACTTGCAAAGCACACCTCTCTTGTGTAATTGAAGTAATTATCTTAATCAAGAAGTGTTGATCATGCCATTTGGTCAACCTTGCTATTTGAAACCTCATTCTCTGTCTCTTCATCCTGAGTATTTGTTATTCCACATATAATATAAATGTGTACAACAGAAAATTAATGTCTTTGTAGTTGGTACTGTTGTCCCCTACATTTTTTCTGTATATGTGTTGCTTTTGTTGGTTAATGAATAAAGAAACTGCTTTAAACCTATAGCAGGGCAGAATAGAGCTAGGCAGGGAAAACTAAACTGAATGCTGGGAGAAAGAAGGCAGAGTCCAGGAGATGCCATGTAGATGCCAGAGGGGAAAGATAAAAGCCACAAATCAGGTGAGGTGACTCATGCCTGAAATTCCAGCACTCCAGAGAGTTAGGCAGGAGGATCAAGACTCAAGGAGATTCCCCACACCTGTTCTTAGACATGAGCCACATTCGCCCCCCTAAAAAAATTACTTGGTTTTTTTTTTTGTTTTCTTTTGATTTTAAGAAAAATCTTAAACATATAAGTTATGGTACCAATTTGTGTTTTGATGTTTTAAGTTCAAAACTCCCCATTTGGCATGGCAATTACCTTCTCCAATTACAAAGAACTGTCAACCCCCCCCCCCCCCACCTCCCAGTAACAGTGACAAGAAACTTCAGGTGCTTGTATTGCTAGGAACTTCCTTGTTCGTGACCTTGGTCTCCTAGGCTCCAGCCGTTTGGGATGGAGGATGACTCCTGGTCTACCTAGAGTGCCCACCTGACTCAGTGCTCCTGAGTCATAATGCTTACAGATTCTGTTACTCTTTAGTTCTTCCACAGCATTCCTTTCTAGGCAAGCATTTTATTATGGTTAGTTTATCTTTTGTCATTTATTCTCGATGGTGAGATGCTAATACCTTCAGGTCTGTAATCAAAGGGAGTGCCTGGTACATAACAGGTGTTTTATATTTGTGGACTTACTTTGTTACTGTTGTACTATTACTATTATTATTATTATTATTTATTATTATTACTGTTGTTGTTATTATGTGTGTCCCCTACATTCTTAAGTAGTTTAATGTTTTTATACTCGTCAATGTTGTAGGCATTACCTTAATAAACCAAAGATTCTATGTCTTTTATTTTCCACAAGTGAAAATGTGTAAATGTAAAACAAAATGAAAGAGAAGTGTCAAGTCAAGAGCAACATAGAAGTTCTCTGCTGAAACTGTCAGGGCTACACTTCTAAGTCGACTCAGTTTTTGGTAAAGAATTATCGTCTTACCTGTCTGTAAGCTCTTTAGATTTCCATTTCCTTTAAGTCTGGCTTCCTTTAGGTGGCCTTAATCAACAGCAATACAACATAAATGGTTGTGAGTTTCTGCCAAATCGTGAACTGAAGTGTTGGCAACCATATAGGTCAAAGCAGATGCCTGCAATCCTAACCAATGGGGTCCCCTAGATATGACCATGAAGGTGCATGTAAAAGCAAAAGTGGCATCAATTCTCACCTTGTTTAAGTTACATATCCACATACCAACTATTCCTTCAAAATTGTTCCCCCATGGTATATGTCCACATGATGTCCTGGTGGCATGATATTAGGCAATGGACACAGGTAAGCATGCTCTATTTTCTTTGTCCTTTTATGCTTAGTAGTAATTAGGTGTTGAATTTTATGAATTTGGAACAATAAGATTTCATGTGGGTTGATCTGAGGGTGAGCTAGTTAACACTTTATTTTCTAAAATGAATTGTGTGGAGAGTTCCCTGAGTGTGATGTTTATTTTATGTAAATAACAACTTGGGAAGAAATACTATTTTGATGGTTAATACTGATTGACAGCTTGATAAGATTTAGAATCACCATGGAAATGAAACTCCCAGTTTCTATATTAAGGTAATTAAGGTAGGAAGATTAGTCCTAAAGTGAATGGCATCATTTTATGGTTGGAGGCTCCAGAATTTATGAAAAGGAGAAGGTGAGAGCCGTAGTAGGAGACTGCTTGTATGTTTCCTGGCCATCGAGACCTGAATAATCACACAGAAACTATATTAATTACAACACTGTGTGGACATTAGCTCAGGCTCCTTATTAACTAACTCTAACACCTTATATTAACCCTTTTCTGTGTATTACCACGAGGCTGTAGCCTACTGGTAAGGTTCTGGCAGTGTCTTTCTTCTTCAGCAGCAACATGGTATCTCCTTAACTCCACTTACTCTATGTATCTCTTTCAGCCTGACTGTATTCTGCCCTGCCATAGGCCAACTTAGCTTTATTAATTAACCAATAAGAGCAACATATATACAGAAGGACATCCCACACTGTCTCTTCTTTTCTGTCTAAATAAAAAGGAGGGTTTTAACTTTACCATAGTAAAATTACATATAACAAACCAGGTATCATGCAAGAATTACAGTTACTGTATTTAGTCCATTTACATTTGACAAATGAAGAAAAATACTCTATCATCTATCCTATCTTGTGAGTCTAAAATTTTATATCTATTTTATCTTTTATCATAACTAAAAATATTATAACTGTGTGTCTTCAACTCTTCAAAGACCCCAGAAAGATATACTGTTACCTAAGTAAACAGGAAGTATATTATAAGCAACTTCCAAAAGTTTAGAATTGACAGACATCTTGATGCCTGGACAGTCACCTAAAGTTCTTCAGCCCACAGGCCCATAGTATCTGGCAGACATTTCCATGAAGCAGGACATATGAAAGGCTGTTTCAGCTTTATTGGCAATTTGTCAGTCACTATCTTCTGTGTCCTGCAGAATGTCTGGCAGACTCTTTCATGAAACAGGAACCCTAAAGGACTGTCTCATTTTTAGGCAAGTTTAGCAGTCATCTCTGTGGGTCCTGCATATCCAGTTCATACAACATACCATCAAAGCACTCCAGGCAAGAGCAGTTTGTTGCCCAAAAGGCTAGCAAACTCCATAGGGAATTTCTTCAATGACCATTTTCCTCTTGAAGTAATTGGTTCTGTCAGGAGTAGACATGTCTCACTGTTGGGAAAAGTCTAATTTCTTAAAGTATTTTAAGTACTGTATTCTGTAGGACCTTGAAGTGTTAAAGATTTTCCAACTAAACTATATCTCTGTATATTTAGAAAACCTAACTAATATGACTATAAGTTTGACTATTATAAATCAACATCTATTAATCTGCAATTTTAAATCATACATTTTATTTCTAAATGAGCTGTACAAGCATAATACCTTAAATAAGAGCAAAAATATATGTACACACGGTAGCAAAATTGACCTTAAATTTGTATCAATAGACCATGATCCATACCAATAGAAAATATTCATCTCTATATCATATCCCCCCACTTTTTTTAGAAAAAGATTGACTGTGACCATTTAGTCTTTTATAATTAACCCTTTAAATGGAAACAAACATTTATAAATAATCATTTATAAACAATTATTTTGGAAATTTAGGCATTGTTTTCTCCAAACTGCTTTCTGCTGTAGGGTTCACAAAGACCTTTTCAGGGTTCTTGTTCCATTAAATCACATTAGCCTGGAATAACATATACTGAGACTCAAATTTTGAAGTCAAGATACCTTTAAATATATATATATATATATATATATATATATATATATATATATATATGTTTAGGAGCCCTCAGAATCAAATGTCTCTCTATAGTCAAAAATTCAAAGAAAACATAATAATACATATAATCCAGACTCTCTGCATTTTTTACATCTTTATGTGGCTTATTTTTTATTCTATCACTTTTAATATTTATTTTATTATCTTTACTCTCTTAACCTATGTCTGTCTTTACTGTTTTATATTAATTCTACTGTTCTATAACTATCTATACTCTTTTTCTTCTCTCTCCCAAGCCTATGCACATTTTTTAAACATACTGTGTCTTGTTTAGAGGTCTTTTAAATCTGAATATGTATTTATTATGCATCTATAATTATTTACTGACCAGGGGTACATTGTTTTTAAATGCTAAGTGGGTGTTATTGGACAGCTCCATAGTCCTGCCTGTTTGCTTTTCCCCATCCAATATGGTGGAGGTATGTTTACTGCCCAACTTCAAGGATGTTGCCATTAAGCAATTTGTAACATGCTGTTCACAGACCCCAAAAAAGTGCTTGGCCTCCTAAAAGTGCCAGAGCTGTTTGTGATGCCAGCATGAACAAGAAAGCTTTCTTTCAAAGAAGCCAAATAATTTTTGCTGCTAATGTTGAGTCAGGAGCTGTGCTTCTGCTTGCAATCAGCAAACAGAATCTTTCTTTTAAAAAAGGAATCTACCAAAAGGCTGCACTTGACTTCTGCTTGGGTCTAAAAGTCTTGTTTTAGTTCTTAAGCCTTTTTAGTTCTTATGTGGATCAATGTCCTAGATGGTGGGCCTCATTTTCTGTTTTCCCAGACCCAAATAATCATACAAAAATATATTAATTGGAACACTGTTTTACCAATTAGCTCAGGTTTCTTATAAATTAACTCTTACATCTTAAATTAACCCATTTTTATTAATCTGCATATCACCAAGAGACTATGGCCTACTGGTAAGTTTCCAGTGGTGTCTTTCTACTTTGGCAGCTACATGACATCTCCTTGACTTTGCCTACTCTCTCTCTTTCTGTGTATGTGTGTATATATATATATATATATATATATATATATATATATATATATCTTCCAGCTTGGCTCTATTCTTCCCTGTCATAGGCCAAAACAGCTTTATCTTTATCTTTATATAAGAGCTACACATATACAGAAGGACATTCCATATCAGAAAATAGATTAATTTCGACACTGTTTGGTCAATGGCTCAGGCATATTTCTAGCTAGCTCTTACATCTTGAATTAACCCATTTCTATTAATCTGTGCATCATCAGAAGGCTATGGCCTCCTGGTAAGTTTCTAGCATCTATCTCCTTTGGCAGCTACATGGTTTCTCTTTGATACCATCTAATCTCTATATATTTATCTCTTTTAGCCTGACTATATTCTGCCCTGCTATAGGCCAACACAGGTTCTTTATTGACCAATGGTAATAAAACATATTTATAGCATATAGAGGGGAATCCCACATCATCATCTTCTCTTTTCTGTCTAAATAGAAAGGAAGGTTTTAACTTTACATGGTAAAATTACATATAATAAAACAGGTATCAAGCAAGAATTACAGTTACATATTTTTTGTGATTCTAAGGTTTTATATCTAGTTTATCTTTTATCATATTAAGGAAAGCTATAATTGTAACTATCTAGTCTTCAACTCCATCAAAAACCCCAGAAGGATAATAAATATAATATTACCTAAGTAAACAGGAAGTATATTGCAACTTCCTAAACTCTAGAATTGACAGAGATATCCCACTGTCTGGATGGTCACCCAAAGTTCTTCTGTAATGTTGGGGCAACCATCTCTAGCCTATAGGCCCATAGTATCTGGTAGATTTTTTCCATGAAGCAGGAATTTTGAAAGGCTGTTTTGCCTATATTTGCAGGTTGTCAATCACTTTCTTCGACATCTTGCAGAATGTCTGGCAGACTCTTTCATGAAGCAGGAACCCTGAAAACAGTCTCACCTTCTTTTGGCAAATCCAGCAGTTATTTTTCTGTGAGTCCTGCATGCCCAGTTCATACAGCATACCATCAAGCAGTCCAGGAAAGAGCAGTTTCTTGTCCAGATGGCTAGCAAACTCTATAAGGAGCTTTTTCTATGCCCATTTTTCTCTTGAAGTAATTGGTGCTGCCAGAAGCAGACATGGCTCATTGTTAAGAAAATTCTAAGTTCTTAAAACATTTTAAATGCCATATTCTGTAGACCTTTGTAAGATTTGAAGATTATCTAACTGAAATATATCTCTGTATATTTAGAAAACCTAACTAACATGACTACAAGTTTGACTATTATATATGACTCTATTGATCTGCAATTTTTAATTATATACTACATTTTTATATATAGTAGCAAATTGACCTTAAATTTACATACATAGACCAAATTCTATACCAATGCAAAGTATTCATTTCTATATCATATCCCCCTTTAAATGCAAACCAAACTTTATAAGCAATCATTTTGGAAATTTGGATGCAGTTTTCTCCAAACTGCTTCCTCCTGTTTTTTGGGGGGGGGTGAAGTGTTTTAAGTGTTTTGAGGGTTCACAAAGACATTTTGGGGGATCTTGTTTCCTTTACATGCAAAGGAAAGATGGTACTTCCTGTGGTTTCCACATGGCATTCTTAATTCATTTTCAATTACATTATTACCAACCATTTAAGCATCATGGGGAAGTGGACTAAGAAACACTGCCTTCCCTTATTACTCAGAAGGAAATACCACCAGTGTTCGCTCACATTTCCCAGACTTCAGTTACCTGAGTAACTAGAAGAGAAGAAAATTGAAATCCTGGAATATCAAGTATGTGTTTATTCACCAAGGAAAATTTAAAGGGAGATTTCCAAATAAAATAATAATGCTAAGGTCACTTGTTTTTGTTTTTGTTTTGTTTCACAGTGTTCCTCCATGATTTCTCCACTCAGCCACATATCATGTGCATTCAGACGGCACCGCTCTGAGTGTGTGTCTGTAGGTAATATTTCATTGCAGATCACCATCCTGTTTGTTAGTTCTAATGCATGAAGCACACGCAGTGCTTAAAAACCGCAAGTTGATGTTCATCTCCTGTCATTAAGTAGCTGCTTTTTTAAGTACTTAATTTGATTTTATTTCTTGGTTGAATTTCATCTTCAAATAACATTCTTTATTTTTCCCAAAAGAGATTATTGATGTCACTTTGGTCCTTTTGAACTCGAAGGAACCGTCATCTGATTCTAAAATTCCTGAGACACTCTTTCCTTCAGATCTTCATTGACATTGATCTACTGTCGGCGGGAATTTAGCCTCTTTGTGGCGGTGCCTTGGCTGAGAAAATGTTGGGCTGCTTAGGTGGATTTGTTTCTCTACTTAATTGCTTATAGTTCAGCCTGGTAATTAAGTGACTTCACCAGAATTGACTTCACTAGCTCCCCCCACTCCTTTGCTGAAAAGCAAGCTCTCCCGGGATCTAGAAAACCACACTGTGAATTCAGAATGCGTCCCTTCTGGGAAAGCTGAACATAGAAACCTCCAGCAGCCTTCTCCAGACACCACGGGACTCTGTGTAGTGAAACTCATCTAGAGTCTGCCACTGCAGTCTTAACAGATGACAGTTTATTTCACTTAATTGTATAGGACATCCTCAAATCTGCCCCCATATCCCCTTGATCTAATCATCTTTATTGAGAAACACCTTTCACCTCTATAATGGTATTAGCTTTCCTTGTTAATCTCTTCTAGCTTTCCTGAGTCTACTTTTCTCCTACTGTGACAGAATTTGCATTAATGAAATGAGCTACTTTAGTTTATTGTTCCCCCCCCCCACCGAGTTTTTATTTGTTTGTTTTAGGTCTCTTTCTGCATTGCCAGGACACCCCTGAGCTTCGGACACAAGCAGTTCTCCTGGGTTGGTCACCCTAGTAGCTGGGTCTGTAGACATGCACCATCATACCACCTAGTTTTTTTAAACCTGTGTTGTGATCCCATCGTGACACCTAGAAAGAAATATTGACCTATTCTGTCACACTAGAAGTCCTTATACATCCCTTCACAAGCAAGTGCCATCCCTACTTCAAGGCCCTGGCAACCACAGGGCTTCTGCTGTATCAGTGAAGGGCCACCTACATAGAATACAGAATATTGTCTTGAGTCTTGCTGGTTAGCACGGGGCATGGGCATTGTTTACTGTATTGGCTTTTGTATTAGCATTCAGTTTTTCCTTAATATTCCAGGGAATGATGCAACAGTTATCTGTAGATCTCTCTTTTATTTACATATTTATTTAGTGACAGGGTCTTGCTCTTTCATTCAGGGTGCCTTTAAGCTTTTGATCCTCCAGGGTAGCAGGATTCCAGTGCTACCAAGCCCAGCTTAGTGGTGATGTTTAAAAAAAGAATCAGAAGCTTTCAAGTTTGCTGATGCCTGTCGATTTCCTCCGTTTATTTATCATGCATTTACTGCAGGGACTAGGAAATGCTTGTTTCCTCAAGATCGGAAGTAGCTTCTTCTGTGCTATCTTTCAAAGGTTTTTATACTCTTCAGCTCTATATTGGAACCTACAAATTAAAATATGAAAATGATGTAGACTGAAAAGAGGTTAGTTTTCTTTGTTGAAATATAAATTAACCATTATTTCTGGTTCCTCTGTTGAAATACCTTTCTCCACCTCCACTCCAGCAAACAACTCATTTCACAATCACCAAAGTCCCTTGGCCTCACAGTGTGACTCATTTGTTGCTCTGTGTCTCTCACACTTTTGCTTGTTTGTTTTCCCAAACACACCACCCTCTGACTTCACCACAGTGAGACATGTAAAAGCTTACAGGCATGTAAGTACTCTAGCTTGCTCCCTTTGACAATCATCTAGCCAGTTTATGTCATGTGTACATTCCTAACAGATTGTTTAAGATTACTCTATTTCTAAAGAAAAAGTCCTCTTAATGCTATGTTTGGATGGAGCCAGTCTATGGATCAGGATGGGAAAACCAAACTTCTTACTGACCCTAGCCGCTCTGCTGTCAACTTGGCTTACAACATGGCAGAAGACATGGCACAAAATGTACAATACACACATAGAAGGGCATAGAACATGGCACATAGCACAATATGGCACAGAACATACAATCCAGTATACAGCGCAGCATAAGACACAGCATAGAGCATCCAACACAGCACACAATGTGCCATAGACCATAGTGCAGAACAAAAACCACATGGCACCCAGCATGACACAGAGTATAACATATATCATAACACACAGCATGATTCACAGTGTGACACAGAACAAAAAACACGACACACCCATGACACATAGCACTGTACACGATATGAAAAACCTTGCTTGGCACTCTCTTCCTTGACCCCTTCCCTGGTTTTGCACTTTCTACTAGGTCTTACACATATTTTGACAGATTTCTATTTCAGTATTTCATTTTTATGTTATCTTGATACTTTAAATTTTTTATTTTTTTTATTTATTTTTATTTTTTATTTTTTGGTTTTTCGAGACAGGGGTTCCCTGTAGTTTCTAGAGCCTGTCCTAGAACTAGCTCTTGTAGACCAGGCTGGCCTCGAACTCAGAGATCTGCCTGCCTCTGCCTCCAGAGTGCTGGGATTAAAGGCGTGTGCCACCACCGCCCGGCTATTTTTTTTTTTATTAAAAATTTCCGCCTCCTCCCCACCTCCCATTTACCTCCCCCTTCCTCCTCCACTCCCCCTCCCTCTCGTGCCCGAAGAGCAGTAAGGGTTCAGCCGTTAAAGGCTAGGCTCACAACCAAAAATATAAAATTTTTAGTTTTTAAGCTTTTGACTGCTGCTCTTCAAAATTCAGTTATATTTTATATATTCCGCTTGTGTTCAGAACTTCTTGCCAACTTTTCTTATTAGAGTCACTGGGTAGATTATTTTTAGATTATTTGACATTTTCTACTTATACAATAAAGTCATCTGTCAATACAGTTTTAATCGTATGTTTTGCCACCTCTACTAAGAACCGATTTAACAAAACAAACAACTTTAACACTGTGAAACCCGCAGATGAAGAAAACATATGTTAAAAATCGGCTTTTCTTCCCTGTTTGTTTTATTTTTATTTCGTGTGTGCATGCATAAGAATGTGTGCTACTGTTCGCGTGGAGGTCAGAGGGCAACCTGCTAGAACTGTTTCTCCTCTTCCAACTCATGGGTCCTGGGTCTTGAACCAAGGTCATCCGATTTGGCAGCAGTGACTTTACCCTCTGAGCCATCTTGCTGGCCCCCAAGAACTCTTTTATAAATCGGATACAGTAAAGAGCCACAATTGTAGTTACGAATTTGTAGAGTGTCTTGTGTCTTGAAGGTGAATGTCCCTAGCTGCCAGGGCAATTCTTTATTTCTGTATGTAGAAACTGCTTAGGGCCTGCTCACATCCTATAGCCTGAGATAATGTCGGCACTAAACCTTCATGTTTAATTTATTGGATAAGCATAATTGGATCAATGATCTGCATCCTGTCTATTTGAAAATTGCTTTATTCATTTGCGTCTAGTTTTGTTTTCAGAAGATGCTAATTCCTCATCTGCAGTTACTGAATGTGTTTTCCTAGTCTGCCCAAAATGTCATATTTGTACCAAATTTGTCTTATGAAATTATAATATTGTAGGTAAGATTAAGGTTTAGAAGAATCTTTGGAGATTTACAGAGGCAGGAAAATACAGATGTTTCTTTAATTTCTTCTCTCTGGACTAAATTGGAGACTTTGGTGATGATTTATGTTTAAACATTCATTCACTCAGGCAAAACCTTCTCTCTTAATTTGGAAAACATTTGCAAGTCTCGTCTGACAGTCAAAGACCAAGTGGTATCTTGAATGATAGCAAATTCTTCCATTTTAAAAGGAGGTTGGAAATTGCTAATTTTTATTGCTTCTAGACTTTCACATTGATAGCAGTTATAGCATATGGATATTCAGTGGATGATAAAGCATTATTTTCTGTGTGGTACCTGCTTGGAGACCAATGCCAAATATTTGTATTGCATTCTACATGGAATTTTCAAAACTGCATCACATAAATAGGATTTATCATAAGTTACAGAGTTCGACTCTCCAGTAAAATTCTGAAATGTAATAAGAAAGTCATTCCTGAATATTCATGATCATTTGCATCCTATTTCTCCAATATTGCTAGGAGTGGAGAGCGGGAGAGAATCCGAGTGTGGGCTGGCTGGAGATGAGTTAGTATTTTCAGAGAAGAGAAGTGGAAAAATAAATGCTGCTTGGCTATTTCTGTTTCTGAAGCTGTCTGAAAACATTTTTATGCACTTAATGAATATAGCACACATAATACTGACTACACCTAAGAGATGTGCCTGAAAAAATAAATGAGTTTTGTTGATATTTTAGTTAATCCAAATCCTTCTATTAAAAAAATGCACTTTAATGACAATTATGTGACTGGTTTTATTCTTCTACAATTGGAAATGTAATTGAGACAAATCACTACAAACAGACTTGCAGTGAAAATGTCCACTCAGCATTATACACTGTTATTTATTTTTTTGTAAAGCCAAAATCTTTTGTTACGTGGAATCATCTGTATTGCAGGAGTGGGGTGATGGGCAGAGATGGAAGGAGAGAACTGATTTCTGAGAAAAATCAACTACAGACTCAACGTGAATCATCAAATTTCAGGTTTTAAAATTTCCTGAAGAAAAAAGTGATGCTAAATATGCTCTAAGAAAAAATATCTGTTACATGATATGAACAGCAAGACTGAACGTCGCAAGGTGAACCACACTGATAATATGAAATTACCCCAAGAGGTTCCAGTTAGACTCCCGCATGCAGAAGTCTGCTTGCCAACTGCCCTTGCTTTCCCCCACTGATTTAGTTAAGGGTCGTCCTTCTTGAAGCTTCTTTTTTCATCATCAGATCCCGACCTTAGAGTTTTTGGTAACTACTTTCCTTCAGGCTGTCTTTGTGGCTGTCAAGTTAGGATTTCCAGGGAATTATTCTTCTTTGAAATGCATATTCCAGGCTTGAAATGCTGGCATATGTACACTGTAGAGTAATTGTGGAGGCCAAATGTTTAATTACACATGACAGCTGGAGCTGTAGGAGTCCGAGGCTTGCTTGAAAACAACTTATGCCCTACGTAGCCTTAAGAGAAGGAACATAATTTTATACACATATGCACACACACACACACACACACACACACACACACACACACACTTACTTGGTTCCATTTAGTATCCACAAGGTCTTTATTTTTCTTAAAGCATTATTAGATGCAGAATGCGTAACAATTCAACTATTCACACTAGAATATATTGAAGCAAATGCTGCATTTATGAAGTTTAAGTACAAGGGCTTACCAAAAAATAATGCAGCAGAAGAAAACCAACATTTGCTTCAGCAAACGATACGTATGTCTATGTATAAAGCAAAGGTATAATTTACAGGGTCGTGACAGCAAATCGCTATTAACAAATATTAAAAAGGATCAAGGAGAAAGTCCAAGGGCTCCTATTTCTCTTATCTGTGGCCATGAAAATGCACTTGCCTATAGTAGTTTATAAACACGGTCCCTATGTATTTTTTTGCAGCAGAAATATAATCACAGAATTTAGGTTAAAATTCATTTTAACTAAATTTTATCTTAGGTGCTTTCACATGGAAGATGTTCCTCCATTGCAATCTTTGAAGAATCAACAAATGGTCGTGAGACACTGAGATAATTACATAGTTTTGATAGTGACAATCTTAAAAACTTCCACCTGCTAGGGCAGTTGTATTGATTTTAGAAACTTACTTCATCCTTATTGCTAATCTCCCTTACATTATGGGTATGTTCCTGTTTCACAGATGAACAAACGCAAGCCCTGAAAGGCTATGAGTTACTGAGCTAAGGTGACCATAAGAGACATGGATGGCTTCTCAGACGCCAGAGTTCTCTGTATATCCAAGCTGTGCTGCTTTCAGTATTTGCTTCTGCAAATTTGTTAATGAGGTAGAATATTATGCATATATGTGCCATGACAATCAATTTATCATTGTCATAAACAGTAGTGTCGGACTGTATCTGAATAGTCTCAGCATTCGATTCCCAAACAACGAACCTATTACGATCACTTTAATGTTGGGTCCATAGATGCTGAAGAAGGAGAGCAGATGCAGGTGGTTCTCACTAGCCTAAGAGTCAGAGGAGTGGATCATTTGCGTAAGTCAAGCAGAAAGATCCTTTCAACTCAGATATGGCTTAAATTATCTATGGCTAGAAAACAAAATAAAACACATGTGGGCTAGAGTTTTAACCAATAGTGCCAAGTATATTTGATGAACTTGAATCTGTTTTCACTCCCTTTAGTAGGAAATATATATATATACATATATATACGTATATATATACATATATATATACGTATATATATACATATATATACATATATGTGTGTATGTATATATATAATTAAGTAGGATATATATGTATATATGCATATATATACACATATATGTGTATATAGGAATCTTCTAGCGGTTTTGCAGGAACCCAAATGTCTATAAATTCCCTTTGTTGCTGTACTTCAAACTCCATTTTGGTGGCCACCACGAGTGCTATCACTCTGTGTTCAGTACGCTCTGCTTCTTTAACTGTGACGTACCAAGTACGGCTTTCTTTTTACTTGGTATCCCATCAAATGCCTGACTTTTCATAGAATATATTTTGATCATATCCTTTTCCCTTCCCTAATTTCTTCTATATCCTTACCACCCTCTCTCTATTCAGATAACTTCATGTTTTCTTTCAAAGAGGAAAAAAAGTGAAAATTAGAGCAAACAACAAAACCAATGAAACAAAAATGAGAAAACAAAACAAAAGCACATGAAAAACTTGGGGATCTTTTTTTACATTGGCCAATTTCTTTTGAGTGTGAGTTCTGCCCTGGAATGTAGTTGAGATATATATATATATATATATATATATATATATATATATATATACACACATATATATATACATACATATATACATATATATGTATATATGTATGTATACACACACACACACACACATATATATATATATATATATATATATACACACACACACACACACACACACACACAGTGACACTCCATTGGGAAAAAGAAATGATTTTCTCTCAGCCAGCAGGTAACAGTTGCATGTAACTTCTTGTTCAGAGGTGGGGTTTTGTGTCCACTTTTCCTTCTCAGTGCTGGGAATTTGACTGCTTTAACCCATGCATGTTTTGTGGATACTCTGGTAGTCTCCATGAGCTCACATATGTATTAACTGCTCCTGGTGTGTCGGGAAGATGCTGTTCTCCTGGAACAGTCCGTCACCCGTGTCTCTTACATTCTCTCTGTCTCCTCTTTTCCATAGATCTTTGTACCTTTAGGGAAATGGATTTAGATGGACATTACACTTAGGACTGAGATTACCAAAGTCTCAGATTCTCTGCACATTTTCCAGTTGTGGGTCTCTGTGATAATTAATATGTAGTGTAGGAAGCAGCGTCTCTGATGAAAGCTGAGTGATGCCTTGATTTATGGGCATAACAGTATGTTATTAGGAATCTATTTATTACTATGTTCATTTAGCAGAATAAAGTGGTAGGTTTTCCCTTAGGAGCTGTGCCATATCTAGTCTCAGGTTTTTGGAAACTTAGCAATATCAAGTTTTGAGAAAGCAAGGAAACAATATTTTTGTTCATTTTGGGGGAGTGTATATTCAGTTCAACCTATACCAGAAGGATGTGAGTTTGGCCAGTGGGAACTGATGGGCAATAGCTCTGGGTAGTGCAGGAAAGAAACTTTCTGTAGTCCCTTTGTAATTGAATAAAAGGAAATGATGCCCTGGCACTGTCTGCAACATACTTGGCACTCACTGTTTGGCACCAACAGAGAGCTCACCTACAAAATGGAGCATCTATTTAATTTTAAAACAGTAGGACAACTATGACATTTATTTTCTTGCCAATTCTAAAATATAAAAATGTAAAATCACTTCAAATAGTTGTATATAATTTTTAAATGCATCCAATTTATGTAATTGTATTGGGACCACCTGGTGCTTTAATGTTTATGATTAATTTATCTTCTTTTTTTTTCAAGTGGAATTTTTAAAAAATATTTAGGAATCTATCAAAGATAGGCCTTTGCTTTATTTTAATATTAGATTTCAGAAATAATTAACAGAAAATTAATACTGGCTTAAAATGGCATAAGGTTATCATGCCTTTTAGGGGATGTCACATTTGTCTTCTCTGTCCATTAAGATTCATTTCTTGTAGCTCCCTGTGTGTTGCCTCAGTGTACCGTAGCAAGGCGTGTCAAGTAGTATCAAAAATAAGAGAATTAAAAAGTGTTTCATGGAATAACCTTTGCCGAATAAAATTTAAGTTTAGGAGTGCTTCATTAGCAGGATCTTGTCATCATCAAGACGAGAGAAACTGTCTTTCTGTTTGTCCAGAATTGAGGTCAAACCCTCACCACCAAATCTAATTTATTTTAGTTCATGATACTACAACAGCCGAGCAGAGTGTCCCTAACTAGACCAGGGCTGGGAAAGCAATCTAGTGAGGAAGAAAGGAAGCCACAAAGAACCAGTCTCAGGACCTGAGCTACACTTTCCAAATAAAAGTGACCTACAATGGCAAGTTGAGTGTTTTGTGGTTCCTTTTTGAAAGACATTTGGCTATACTTCACTGATTTTAGTCATTTAAATCAATATCTCCTTCCTTTCTATTTTTTGTTAAGAGCATTTTCCATAGATCTAACTAAACAAACAGGAATCAGACAGAACAGTATAGAGGATCTTACTCACCAAGCTGTCCATTGGACTGTGTCTGTATATCTACAGCTCAGTGTTTCCTCATATCATGAATGTCTCACGATACATAACTGTACTTATTGGTAAAACTAGAACATTGAATTGGACTCCTGCACTTTCGTTAGTGTTTCAAGTGCTTGAGCATGTAAGCATAAAACTGATTTCAATTTGCATTGGAGCTTGTAAAAACAAAGTGGATCTTAATGCACTTTAAAGCAAAAGCTTAAAATTCAGGCACTAAAGTTTAATATACACTATTACTATTTGAGAACAATTTAATGTGTCTACATCAAATTTACATAGTAAAAAAATACAGTCACATAATAGACAATTTACTTGAAGATGATTAAAATTCTCTCCTTAAAATAGAACAAAGATCATGCAATGTTAGTGTTGGTTTTCAGTCAAGTGGAAAGAATTTGCCAGAAAAATTATATTTACTGACCTCTTTTACTGTTTTCCGTGCTTCCTTGAAAATAATTTGAGGGCATAGTATTACCTATGGGGAGATGAGCTTCACATGGTCACAGTCTCTAGTAACGTGAGTGAACTGGCATTATGCAAAGGGCTTTGGAACTCAGAAAAAGTGAGGTGTAACTTTTGGTGTCTTAAAGCTAGGTAGATGCTAGACCTTATGCAAGTCACAACTTGCCTTGGACCCGATTTGCAGTCATAAAATTGCAAATATGATGTATGTCCCAGAAGGTTTCTTTTAGTAAACCATAATTCTTGTTCCTGCCTTTCGTTGTTTGATATAGACCTGCTGGACTTCCAAGGATTGAGAAAAGAAGATGGGAGGGTAGGAGAGAAGAATAACAAAGGCTTTAGGGGATGGGGAGAAGGACAGTGAGGAATTCACATGTCATAGAAATGAAAAGGGGGGTAAGGAAGAAGGAGAGCCTCAGGAGGGAAGGACAGGAGAGGGTGGGTAGTGGGGAGGCCAACTCAAGGCAATGGTATATGGAAATACCATAAGGAACGTGATATTTTGCATGTTACGATTGAATAAAATGAGGTGATAGTGGTTATTTCTTAATACATTTTGAGGGTCTTACTGATGGTATTTTCCCAGCTTCCTCCTGTCTGACAAGAGATACAATCTCATGGCTCTTTGGCCTTCATATTCACAGTATGTCACAATGAGTCTGACAGCACAGAAGTGTAGACCAAGGTCACAGCATGGCTGGAAGTTGTAAAATCTTCTCAAGGTACTTGCATTAGATTTTTAATTTTTTTCCACTTCCTTGAAAATGCCCAAGATGCATTTTCTTTTGGACACAATCTTAAGTGGTGAATTAGTTCTTGGCTTACTGTCTTGGCCCTTGTCAGCCTCCAAAACGGAGCTCCCTGATTAGGGAGCACATGAACAAGAGAGAGCCATCTCTCACTATCGAACAGGGTGAATACTCAAGATCAGGGAACTAGCTGATGCTTTGTTTGGTGTGGACCAGCTTCTGGGTCTGAACCCATCTCTGTCTGTGTTTCTATCTGTGCCAAGGCCTGACAGCATTTGAGTTTCCAAGGGCATAGTCCCATCTCCTGGCAGCAGCCCAGGGTGCTTCATAAGAGAGGAGGACACAGTCGTTCAAGCTACAGTACTCAGGTTCCTATCTATGATTTGTAAGACCCTCTTTTCAACCTACTGATCCATCTCCTCCTGAGAACCTCAGGCCCTAGCAGAAAAAACTCTCTAGATGGTCCCTCCTAGGTTCAAATGTTTGGGAGTACAGCTGCTTACACTCATTTTTGTGACTGTGATCCTTGCAGAAGGCAGAAGGATTCTAACCCCTGGACTTGCCTACTTTGAGGGCCCCATTTCAGCTTAGCTTTCCAAAGACTTAGAAGTGCAGTGCGAGGGATGCGAGCCCACCAGTTCCTCCACTCAGAGATTTGTTAGGAAATGCATCATTTGAAAATTGAACTTGTGTAAACAGTTTTTGAAGAGTAATGTTTCCTGTGTGTAGTTAGGAACTTCTTTTTTTTTAAATTTCTTTTCATTGCACTATACATTTTTTTCTGCTCCCCTTCCTTCCTCCCCTCTCCCCTTCTACTCTCTCCCATGACCCCCACACTCTTAATTTACTCATGAGATCTTGTCTTTTTCTCCTTCCTATTTAGATCCATGTATGTCTCTCTTAGGATCCTCTTTGTTGTCTAGGATCTTTAGATCCATCTATTGCCTGCAAATTTCAAGATCTCATTTTACTGCTGCATAATATTCCATTGTGTAAATGTACCACATTTTATTTATCCATTCTTCGGTTGAGGGGCACCTAGGTTGTTTCCAAGTTTGGGCTTTGACAAACAATGCTTCCATGAACATAGATGAGCACATATCCTTGTGGTACTATTGAGCATCCTTTGGATATATACCCCAAAGTGGTATTGCTGGGTCTTGAGGTAGATTGTTTTCTAATTTTCTGAGAAATCATCATACTGATTTCCAAAGTGGATAAGTTTTCACTCCCACCAGCAATAGAGGAAAGTTCTCCTTACCCCACATCCACTTCAGCATAAGCTGTCATCAGTGTTTTTGATCTTGGCCATTCTTACAGGTATAAGATGGAATCTCAGAATTGTTTTGATGTGCATTTCTCTTATGGCTAAGGATGTTGGGCATTTCCATAGGTTTCTTTCAGCCATTTGAGATTTGTTTGTTGAGTGTTCTCTGTGTAGGTCTGAACCCCATTTTTATTGGATTATTTACTTCTTTAATTGTTCTGGACTTGGTGATGTGATATGCACACATGGGACAGGAAAGTTAAAATCCCTTTGCATGTCACCAGCTATTGGTAAATTATGTTTCCTTAGCTGCACTGGCAATTGATGATTACCAGTTTCTACAGCTACGTAATGACAAGATATGATGATGTGTGGGTAGCTGAAAAAAATGTCAGCTAGGACAGCCATGGGAGGCAAAGACATGAGAGCTCATGTTCAAGGCTTTCCTGATTTACAATAACTAATGCTTGCCTAAAATAACCAAGGAAATATTTAACCAGCATTGCACATGAGCGTTAGGATGGTGCAAGTGAGGGGTAAAGGCATTAATGTCTCTCTCAATCTATGCTTCAGTCATTGCATGATGGAAACCATCATTCCATGAGTCATTAGAAATGACAGCGTTTCTATGTACTCAAACAAAACCAAACAAAACAGTGATTTTAAGAGACTTCTGAGAGATACTAAAATATGACAAAGGACAGACTATGTTTATAGCAGCATTATTTGTAATAGCCAGAACCTGGAAACAACCTAGATGCCCTTCAGTGGAAGAATGGATGAAGAAAGTGTGGAATATATACATGCTAGAATACTACTCGGCGGTAAAAAACAATGACATCTTGAATTTTGCATGCAAATGGATGGTAATAGAAAACACCATCCTGAGTGAGGTAACCCAGGCCCAAAAAGATGAACATGGGATGTACTCACTCATAATTGGTTTCTAGCCATAAATAAAGTCATTGAGCCTATAATTCGTAAAAAATCCTAGAGAAGCTATATAAGAAGGTGAACCCAAAGAAAAACATATAGTTATCCTCCTGGATATTGGAAGTAGACAAGATTTGCCAGACAAAAAATGGGAACATGGGGGTGGGGTGGGATGGGGGGGATGCGGGGATGGGGAGAGAAAAGTGTGAAGTGGAGGATGGGAAGAGCTTGGGGGAATAGGATGGTTGGGATATAGGAAGGGTGGATATGGGAACAAGGAATTATATATCTTAGTTAAGGGAGCCATTCTAGGGTTGGCAGAGACTTGACTCTAGAGGGGTTCCCAGGTGTCCAGGAAGATGCCCCCAGCTAATTCCTTGGGCAGCTGAGGAGAGGGTGCCAGAAATGTCCAGATCCTATTGCCATACTCATGAATATCTTGCATATCACCATAGAACCTTAACCTGGCGTTGGATGGAGAAAATGACAGAGCCCCACATAGGAGCACTGGACTGAGCTCCCAAGATCCTGATGAGGAGCAAAAGGAAGGAGATCATGAGCAAGGAAGCCAGGACCGCGAGGAGTGCTTTTACCCATTGAGACGGTGGGACAGATCTAACGGGAGACCACCAAGTCCAGTCGGAATGGGACTGATGGAACAGGGGACCAAACCGGACTCTCTGAATGTGACTGACGATGGAGGAGGACTGAGAAACCAAGGACAATGGCAATGAACATGAACTCTACAGCATGGACGGGCTCACTGTGAGCCTTGTCAGTTTGGTTGCTCACCTTCCTGGTCTTAGGGGGAGCTGGGAGGACCTTGGACTAAACATAGTGAAGGGAACCCTGATGGCTCTTTGTCTTTGGAGAGGAGTGGAGTGAGGGTATGGGTGGAAGGGAGGGGAGGAAAGGGGGAGAAAGAGGGGAGGAGATGGAAATCTTTAATAAAAAAAATGAGAAAAAAAAAGAAATTAGAATTAGTAACTGGAGAGATGGTTCAGTTTTTAAGAGGACCCAGATTCAATTCCCAGCTCCCATACGGTAATTCATAAACATCTCTCACTCAAGTTCCAGGCGTTCCAACTCCCTCTTCTGGCCCTTGAACACTCCATGGCCATGGTGCAGACATACATGCAGAAAAATTACTCTCTCTCTCTCTCTCTCTCTCTCTCTCTCTCTCTCTCTCTCTCTCTCACATACACACATACATACACACATAAAATAAAAATAAGTTTAAAAGGAAGGGAATCAAAATCCAGAATTAAAACCAGAAAATAATATACATTTCATCAATGTAATACTGTCAACTATTTAAGTGCCATGTGCTATTTTCTTATCAAGAGCCACAGTAATTATTCCAACTCAATCTAACATGGTTGACGTTCAGTCTCAACAGTGTCCACACAGGTCCTCCAGGCTTGCTTTATTACTGTGACTTTCTCCACCCTAATTCTGTTCATCATTTTCTTCCCTGAGTTTAAGATTCCCCTTGGATTTAATACTTTGAACCAAGGCATGGTAGTGCCTGTCTTTAATCCCAGCTTCCATTCAGACCAAGAATGGAGGACTGCAAACTCAAGGCCAATCAGAGTCATGAATAGACTCTTAGGCTCCCTGAGAAGCCAACCAATCAAGGCCGTGTCTCAAAATAAAATTTACAACAGAAAAATGAAAAGTTAAGTATAAGGCTCAGTGGTAGAAGGTTTACCTCCCAAGGTCTTAAGTTATGTCATGAAAACACTGCTGCTTGTTAAGAAAAGCAGATATAATTGGGTATGTATGCACACAAGCTTTAAGGCACCAAGCTATTTTTAAAATAAGATTTTATTATAAAAATACTAGGAAATATTTTTTTTCTTTCAAGACATTTACAAAGTGACAGTGTCTAAACGTGCCTGCTCATTCTGTAAGTTGAGAAGTCCTGACTTACATTGATCTATTTCCTCAGTGGAGCCATGTAAGTACCTGGTTTGCATCCAGCCCTTGTCCCTCACTACTGTCCTGGTATGGGAGAATGACTACTGCGTCATTACAGAGAATAGCATCAACAATAACAACAAAACACGCATCATGAGCAAAGAGTCATTAACAATGGAACCAGAACAAGTGTTCCAAGTATCATGGCTGTAGACGAGCAAGAGAATGGGAAAACTGAAAATTTCAGAAAAGCAAGTCTAGTTTGATTGACATCAAATCTCTCTTAGAATTGTTTCTCTCGAGTAGGAATGGCTATCGTACAGTTAACTTTTTTTTCCCTTTCTTGCAAAGTAAGCTATCTGTGTCTTCTTAGATCATCATTCTTTTTTTTTTTCTTTTTAGATTGGGTGTACATCGTTTTCATAAGTGCCTTGAAAGCATAGGAGCTAGAGGCAGACATTTTACCTTGAGACGTTAGTGCTGACTCCACATGGGGATTCTGTTTGTGAACAAGAAGGCTTTGGCTTCTAGTTTATTAGACTGAGAGATCCCGTTCCTGACCTATGCCCAAGTGCAATAGACCCGCATTTAAGTAAAAACACAGGAAATGACAGGGAGACAAGGCTGGGCCACCTGTCTGGGCCACTGTTGACCTATCATGCTTAACTAATTTCTCCCTGACCTCTGACCCAGATTTCCACAGCTCCCGAGGGATTTGTATCTTTTTTTTTTTTCCAGCAGCCCCTACACCTGCAACGGATTAATGAAACAAAACTCAACTTTGTTATCTGATGAGCTGAACTCCGCAAGTGAGCAAGACAATTGTTTTATTACTGTATTGACAAATTGTCCTATTAACAACTAGCTACTACAAAAAAATCAATTAAATTCTTGGCCGAGAAATTCAAATATAGTTGGATACATAAAAACGGGAATTAAATAGTGAGCTAATAGTCTTTTTGTTTTTCCCTCATAACCTAGTTCATCAATTAGTAGGAGCAGCCACATCAAAACTAGGAATTTGTGTTAAAAATGAGGATGCTAAATTGTAACAGGACATATGGAGCTGCCCGGGGTTTAATTTTGTTTTATTTTATGCTGATGTGTTCCTCAGTACACGTATGCACATCAGTACTGCATGTGCTTCTCTCCAGTGTTAGAGCTAAAATACTTATTGTTAGTGACATTTAGTACATAATCACGTAAAACATTTGCTAGGTAGAATGAAGACAAACCCTTCTTAGAAACTTTGGCTATAGACTCACTATAAGTCACTTGTTTAATTACAGCATTGTTCATAGACTCCGAATATGGATATAGAATTCCTTAGTAAAGGAATTTAAGGCCCACAAGAATTTTGCACAATATCTTAAGAAAAAAAATCTTTTTTTTTTTTTCAGAAGAAACCTTAGCTTTCTCAGAGCGGGTTATAGAGAAAACTTGATGAACTCTTTGTATATACTTCTACCCCCAAGCAACTTCAACCCCCTCCTTATTTAATAAAATCAGGTGTCCCATATCAAAAGAAGTATTAATAATCACTGAACCAAACCTCCAAGTTTACTTTAGAAAATAATAATCAGGAAAATAATTCTTGAATAAGAGACAAAGGAATCTTCAAGGCAAAACTGCACATCTTCCAAGATATATTGCGCTTAATGGCTTTAAAGTCATCTAAAAGCCTGTAAGTGATGCGTTGAAGGGCGAGGCAAATTGCTTTCCCCCAGTCACTGATGAATTACGCTGGAAATGCATAACTTACAAATTTGAAAGAGTAATTTTACCCACGAGTGTGAGTCGATGTTTAATAAAGTCAGGAGCGTCTCTGCCTACGGGTGGAGGGCTGATGGCTGGAGACGGTACGCATTTGTCTGAGGGACGCTGGATCTCTGTCGTTCACGTAAGTGCCAGAGTTTTTCTGTGTTGTTGTCGGTCAGTTTTGGAGAGGGCATATTGGCAGTCAACTAAAAGAATAATTTAGGAGCAGAAAGACACTGACTCAAATGCAGAAAGGAGCAACAACACAGAAGAAAAGGGAGGTCCGGAACACAAGACTGCTGTCAATCCTCACACCCGTGCCGCAGAGCAAGCCGCTGCAGCTGGAGGCCGCCCTACAGTGCATCCAGCCAGCGCCTACTAATTGCAATCCAGGTGCTTTCCCACATGGCCCTTCCCTAGCTGTTTCAGTGGCTCACTCCACTTTCCTCAAGCAGGAGTATGTAAAAGCACGTCCTTTAGCAGTAGCCAGACATTAAACATTGGGTTCTAACAACTGCACAACCTTGTCAACCACAGAGGAGATTCATCTTATTTTCTCCATTTGGTTTCAGCTTTTACCCCCCCCCCACACACACACCCAGGAATTCCCTACATGGTATCTCATCATCCCAGGGCTCTCTGGCTTATTATATTGCTCTGCATATGCATCCTTTCCACCCCAACCCTCGTCAAATGCTACTGAACTACTAAGACGTAGGCGCTTTCCATCTCCACAGGAAGCAATACTTTTCTCCCTGATGAGAATGTGTCCATCACTTATCCAGCTCCCCGGTAGTTTAAGTTCCCACGCTTATGCATTTCACAAAACCCTATCATCCAAGAGTATGGATAAAGAAAAACGTAAATATAACATGTAGATTGTTGCCTAATGCCACAGTCCTCATCAGACTCCCCAACCCAAATGATAAGAATCTCTTGAATGACGGGTAAGCCACATACACCTGAGGAATGAGGCCAAAATGTCATTACAGACATAGCGTAAATTCACTTCTCAGCACTAATGGCTCAGGAGTTCTGCACCAGATGTGCCAAAGAAACAGGAATAGAGAGATACTTCTAGGGTCAGAAAAATTGATGGCAAGATTAACAGCCTGAGTTCAACCCCTGGTATCCTCATAGTATGTTGATCTTAACAATAGATTTTCATTCTTTTTAAGGCTGACTTGTAATATATATATATATATATATATATATATATATATATATATATATATATATATATATATATATATATATATATATATATATATATATATATGTGTGTGTGTGTGTGTGTGTGTGTGTGTGTGTGTGAGTGTGTGTATACATATGTGCACATACATAGTGCATTGTATGTATGTACTGGAATACATGTGTATCAACCCAAGTGTGCATAAAATGTTGTTTCCTGTTTCATTTATCATACAACATTGAATATACTAGCGGAAAACATCTTGAGAATTTTTGTTTTATTCTGTTAGGGTTTTTATCAAGAAATGAGATTGCTAAATTATACGTTAGTTAGTCTTGCCTTTACTTTTTTAGTGTCTTCACACTATGTTCTACAAAGGGAATCCTAGTTTATAGCCACACCAGTAGGGTTTGGGCTCTTTTTGCCCTCAGCCTAGCATATATTTTGATCCTTTTACTTTTGGGTAACTTCCTTTAGGCTTTGATTTGCAATCTCTTATAACTAAAGGTGCTGAAGATTTCTAAATGTGCTTGTTAGATACCTGTACATAACCATGGTTGCCTTGTCTATTTGGATCTCTTTTCCATTTTCTAAATAAAATTATTTGACAATTTTTGTGATTGAGTTATACATTATGGAGGTAAATCTTTTGTCAAATATTGTGTGTAAGGATTTTTCATAGATATGCAGGTTATTTTAAGGCAGGAGATAATTTCTTTTTTATCATGCAAATTATTGTATTTGTTTTGGGGAATCTATTGAAGTGGAGTGAAGAATCAAAGGAGAAATAAGTTCCATGAATTCAACTACTTACATAAGCATAGTCTACAGATATTATATGTAAGATAATAGAAACAAAAATTCAGCAGTGTGAATTAATACTATTACTATCCATGAGTAAATGAAGTGTGTCTAGATCTGATTCCATTGTATACTTTACTTGGCATATGTCAACCAACATATCAAATGAAGATTTTTCCCAGCTACAAGAGAAGCTTCTTTTAAAACCATTTTTCTTTTTTTTTTTATTGAGCTATACATTTTTCTCCCCCCCCCCCCCTTCTTCGTCTCTGTCTTCTACCCTCTCCTGAGAGCCCCGGGCTCCCAATTTACTCAGAAGATCTTGTCTTTTTCTCTTTCCTATGTAGATTCATGTATGTCTCTCTTAGGGTCCTCTTTGTTGTCTAGGTTCTCTGGGATTGTAGACTGTAAGCTAGTTTTTCTTTGCTTTATGCATTATTTGTAATAGCCAGAACCTGTTTACCTTTTTTAAAAACTAGAAGGTACTGTTTTGTTGTTTAACATTCTTCCATTTTCCTCCCTTTCAACCCCATTTCTCCCTCTCCCTCTCTCTTTTCTCCTCTGCCTCTCCCTTTGCCTCCCCCCTCTCATTTATTTATTTATTTAGCCAGGATATTTCGGTAGTACTGGCTGTAATGGAGCACACTATATAGACCAGGATGGTCTTGAAATCACTGAGATCTGACTGCCTCTGCCTCCTGAGTGCTGAGATTAAAAGTGTGCACCCTTATGACCAACTAGTTTTGTTCTTGTTCTATTATAATTTTTGTTTCTATTTTATTTATTTCTGCTATAATTTTGTTATTTCCATCCTTTTGCTAGCTTGGGGCTTAGTTTACTATTTTCACATTAATTATAACCTGTTACATTTACACTTTCTTTGTTTCAAGACAACCAACAAAATTTTACTCTGCAATTTTAAAACGGTGATGCTGCCCTGAAATGTTTAAAACTGTGTATTCCAGTCCTGTGGTTTATACTGACTGGTCTCTACCAAACACTGGTTGGTATTCAGTGTTCACACAGCATATTCATCATGGTGGTATCCTGGTGGAGACACATTCACGGAGCCCTTTGAATACTTTTCAAGCTTCTTTGGGGATGGATATGAAAGGCAAGACATTATAAATGCCTCAAGGACAGGTTTGCAGATGGAGCCACAAGAACAGCTAGGAAGTTCCATGGCTTTCTGCCTATGATCTCAGATTTTGACACATGGCAAAGAAAGTTTGGTGTCGTCTTGCTAGGTTCTCATTTTCTCCCGCGAGAGAAACCAGGAGCTGTTTATTTTCTCTTGACTCTGTGTTAACCTGGATGAGCAGTGATATAAGTAAAACAAAACCTATTCTTGCAGCATGTTTGTTCCTAGGTCTTCAGCAACATTCAGTGCACTGCAACTTCCGGGTGGACTCTTGGCTGGAAATATGTTCTCCTTCAGTGATTCTCCAAGTTCGTGCTTGTGCTAAGGGGTGATGCTAGAAGATTCCTATTCTGCCATTGTATGATTATCGTTACCATCTATTTTGGCTTATGATTACCATTGCTATATTTAATAAACAGCAGAACCTATATAAGGAGAGATCATACCTGTAATTAATACTGAAGATAGTTTACTTTAGGTCAATGAAATAACATACTTTCCTGCTGTAGTTTTTTATTTATCTCACTAAACTTAGACCATCAGAGACTATTTCCCCCTGGAAGATGAGGGTTCATGTCTTTCCTATGTTCCCTATAAGCTGAGCAAAGTTCTTTCATTATAATAAAACCTATTTAAGTATTTGATCACCTCATCTGTCAACATAATATCACACTGAGCCATTTGTTTACGGACTCATAGTATTAGGACCCACTAAGAATTAAGAACAAATATCCTAAATGTTGCAATATGAAACATAAGCAATGAAGATAATATGAAATAAATCTCCGGAAACTCTGCTCAAGCATTGAGAGTTTGTAGTCTGCAACATAAACATGAGTTACTGCATTGCATTCTTTACTTCTGAAATAGGCACAGTGTTTAGAGGTGCTCTGAACAGTGGAGGCAATTCATTTTCCATTATGTATGCTGCTAAGGCAATCCTACAAGGCTGCGCTTCCAACTAGAGCTCAAAGGAAGAGGATTTTTTTTTAGCTGTTTTGCTAGTTTATATTTTAGTTCATTCTTTCCTTGGTTTTAAGATTTGTTTATTTATTTTTATTCACTTTGTACATACAGGTGGTTTGGTCTGTATGAATGTCTGCAAACCAGAAAAGGGTATCAGATCATGGGGGACTACAGGTATAGATGGTTGTGAGCCATCACGTAGGTGCTGGATATTCAACTCAGGACCTCTGGAAAAATAGTCAATGCTCCTAACTTCTTAACTCAGCCATCTCTCCAGCCCTAGTTCACTCTTTCAAGTCACTTTTTTTCTATTACCCAAGAGACAGTAGGAACATGATGGTGACTTTAAAAACCAAAACAGAAACAAAACAATGAAATCATGTACACTTTGGAAAATAATCATTTCCTTCTGGTTGATGATTGCCTGTCTTTGAGAAGACCTTCTGGTTGAGAACTCACATCCTATAGATTTTCTTTATGAATTAATGTTCACTCATTCGTTGTGTCCTACTGGCTGACACCTGAACCACTCTACACTAGTGTCTGTATTCAAACAGGAGTGGCACAAAGCACTCCATACACAGTTGCTGTGATCCCAAGAGAATTCACCTGAAATAATATTTGGCACTGTTAGAATCCAAATTTATGGTCACCAATACAAACGACCATATAAAAGTCCCCCCCCCCCCCCAATCTACCTGTTTAAGAAAGAAAAATATGTCTGGAGATTGTGTGTGTGTGTGTGTGTGTGTGTGTGTAACATTAAATTGGGCTATCGCAATATTTAACCCATTATTAGAGTGACTCCAGAGGAAATTGGAGGAGAATATTCTCCACAGCTGGTAGGCATAGTTCCTGCAGAATAGCTGTAGGATTCTGCTACCTGATGTAGTTTTCCTACAGGCTTACATCTCTGGGAATTAGAAAAATTTAGTATCAGTAGAGTAAAGAAGTTTAAGCTTTTTCAATGTAGCAAATGTGCATTCCAAATGAATTAAAACTTTGATCATCCTGCTCCACCAGTGTGTTCATTGAAATGTCCCTCCTGCAGGCCAACAACGCTGCCATATGTGTGTGAATTGGTGGTGGAACTCATGAGCTCATTATGACTGTGGCTTTTGGCATAGAGTCTGTATAAGACCAGACACATAGCTGTCAAGTCACGGATGGCAAGGGTCTCAGGAAGGCTCCATCCCATCCTCGGGAGCTAATCACAGTGAAGGGCTGCTGGGGGAGAGAAAGTCATTGCCATTGTCTCCAGTGATACAGCCACTGGAGAGTGACACTCCAGTGTCGGTGGATAGTTTCACACTTGTGTGAAAACCCAGTAGGTCACACAACTAAAGCAAAAACCAAAAGAGGCAAAGGTGTGGTGGGGACAGGAGTTGGTGTGAGAGGAAGGAGGGTAAGAGAGGGTTGAGGGATGAGTGTGACCATAATAAATTATATAACTGTATGAAAATGCCAGAGATTAAAGTACAACTTCCCCTGCAAAATATATCCACATTGTGAGTGTGGACATGATGATATATTTCATTGAAATCAAATGTGCAGAAGCAAATGACCATGGCGATACCTCTTTATTTGTAGACAGAGGCAGCAAGAGAAGCTGATCTCTTGCTATGGCATTTTTGGATCCTACTTTGTAAGTTTATGTGTTGCTGTTAAGAAAAAGTGTTGACTTTCAGTATAGTGTATGATAGTGAATTTTTTGTCAGATTTATGAGACGAGGGTGTCCATTATCTCATAAACTCTAGCTTGGATGTGAAGGTCTTTGTTAGATGCAAGTTACATTTGTAATCAGAAATGTTCACTAAAGCAAACCAGAGTCTCATGCTGCTCATAGGAGACCATGCGAACAAAGACTTAGGCTTTCTGGAGGAGAGGAAGGAATTGTGCCCCTATTTACAGTCTTCTGGCCTGACCTGTAAACTTCAGAGCAAGTGCTCCCTCAAAACTCTCAGTCCGTAGCCTGTCCTGCAGCCACACAGGTTTTAGACCCAAGGGCTCCTTGGGTTGCACAGTTTGTGCAGGCGTTGTGCATATGACACGTATTGTGCAGGTTTGGGAATTGAGATCTTACTTGCTAGCTGGAGAGCTTTCTGGGAAGTGCCTAGATCAGGAGAGTTCCACCGTACTTAGTAAATTCAAGGCTAGGATTAGTTGCGTAAATGTTATTGGAGATTGTGAAAAATAAGAGGTAGCATATAGTCAGAGGAAGTGGATTCCTGGATGTGTGTCCTTGGGGGCGACATTTTGCTCTGACCCCTCCCTCTGACCTATCTCCTACACTAGAAGCATTTCCTCTATGCCCTTCCTGACTTGACAGACTGAAACCTCTGAAGGGCTGAACAAAAACAATCTTTCCTTTCTTAAATTACTCTGGCAAGTATTTTGTCACAGTGAGAAAAACTTGAATCAGTGGGAGTGGCTCAGTTTCCTCAATCTCCTACTGACACAGTTAATGGCATATTTTCTAGAGAACGCTGTTGAGTATAGTCTCTGCTGTCAAAAATTCTCAGAGGAGCAGAATCCTCAGGCATAGATTTCTGAATCGATTCTAGGGATTTCTGATTGGCTTCTCTGATATGATAAAGCATAAGACACTGAGTTCTCCAGAAACAAGGGGGATTAGCAGAGCAGGACACTACACAGCCAGGAGAAATG
The DNA here is from genome assembly GCF_903992535.2 of Arvicola amphibius. Lineage (NCBI taxonomy): Eukaryota > Metazoa > Chordata > Mammalia > Rodentia > Cricetidae > Arvicola > Arvicola amphibius. The sequence continues at coordinate 96,664,476 of NC_052055.2, forward strand.
AGGAATTACATCAGATATCCCTAATCAGATACTTACAAAGGGCATGTTTGGAGTGAACATGAATTTGATACCCGATAATGTTTTTCAGACTAATCAGCTTAATGCTGAGCTGATTAATTCGGATACAACCAGACTCATTGGTGGAAGAAAAGGATAAGAGTAATACTTCAAATTTCCATCTCCGGGGTTGTGTAAATCTCATGGCATTCCCTACGTCTGAATAATGCCCTTACTTCTGGAAGCTGCAGGGACTGGATTTTCACATCTATAACCAAGATGTCCACTCTGCAAATAGCTGAGTCATCAGTAATTTGGACACCCAGCCTTGCGGGATCCGATGATAAAGAAATGAAGGGCACTGGTTGTGAAAGCAAGATTATAAACATTGGTATTACGACAAACGAGGAAAGCCTAATGCAGCCGTGGACACTGAGCGGCTCAATTCTGGAATGTTTCCGCCGATAAATCCTTTTCACTCAATCCTGGTCTTGACCAAGAAAACGCAAAGCTTTTTCTGATATAGTTGTCCTAAAGTCATCTCCATTCTCCTGAGGACCCACTCCACAAAGATTCTCTGATTTTCAACTCTAGATGGGAAATTTCCTGAGCAATACTTTCCTCTCTGGAGTTTTTTTTTCTTTTTTCTTTCTGCCAACTCTAGTCAACTTGATATAGCTTCTCCATATCAGACATGTGCCTTTTCAATTCGTGGGGAGTTCCGAGGTTTGTACTCTACTTCGTCCCGAGGACTCTCTCCCCGCAGATGGGTGACTCACCTCACCTGCTATAATGTTCTATTCCCAGCAACAATCCTTGCTGCTGTCAAATGGCTGAAAGCTCACTGCATGGACTGAGCCTATGTCTTAGCTGTTTTAGATGGGAAATTTAATAGGTTACCATTACTTCATCCTAAGGGGAAGTATGGCTTTACTCTTTATCCCTTTCTTTTCATTAATATTTTTCTTCATAGGAAAGACATAAGGTTAGAGTAGTGCATAAACTATTTATTCTGTAAATATTAGACCACAGCTTTCAGAAACCATTTTCCCCTTATCCCGAGTGGTAGTGAATTAACCCCATGTAACATTTCTGCTATCGTACTGTCACGTCATTATGGCTTTGTGCTCCTGTGTCATAGGTTTTTCCAAGTCTCTTCTCCCTGTGTTGCGTATGTGCACAATACATACCCTTGTGTGGGCGTGCATAGGAATATGGCACCTTTGTGTGGAGGTTTTCAAAAGGAAAGGAGATTTATGTCACACAGGGGTATCTCTTTATTGAATTTTCTTTGTCGAGTTATTAGTAATTTTCTCACTAAATGTGAAATGCAAAGCAAGATTGTATGTGAATACCTTTCAAACAAAACAGCATGCTCACCGTATCAAACCTCATTATTGGCTTTGATTATATACATTAGCAAATTTCATGGGAAAAGTACCCAAGGCTTTGCTATAAGTGGCTCTTATTGTTTCTGAATATATTCTCAAATGTAATATTATTGCAATATTTGTGAGACATTAAAATTGAATGCTCTCATGAGAAATCTAAAATAAATTCATTTTCCAAGTGTAAAACAACAGTAGCTTAAATAGAATCACTACCCATGTGCCTGTAGACTCTGAAAGAATCAAGTACAATGGTAAATCTTTTGGTTTTGATAAATGATTAATTAAACTACTTGTATGTGTGTATACATATGAACGTGTACATGTGTGTAAGTAAATATGTATATACCTACATAAAATATTTATAGAAATATATAATTCATTACAAATAATTACAAATACTTACAAGAAATGCTTTATAAAATTAATGATATCTACATAAATATATTATATAGATCAGTGTAAATGCGATTACTATGAATTGTAATAGGTTCAGTGTTGCATTGTGCTACATACAAGGATTGTTCTTTGTTTATTTGATTCTCATTATAATTACACATTTTCTTTTAAAAAATCCAAACAAACAGCACTTTTTATTTTTATTTTTTATTTTTAGCACTTTTTATTCTGTAGACAGTTTTGTTAGGGAGCCCAGGCTGGTCTGGAATTTGTAATCTCATCTCCCCATTTGGGAAAGCTGGATTATACATCTATGCCCTCAACCCAGCATGCTAATTATTCCTCATGTAAGGGGACATTAACCAATAAACATCTGTTTAGAGCATGTGTAATATTTTATTTTTAAACCACTTTTTAAGGTGCTGGGGAGATGGCTCTGTGACTCGAATTTGCTGCTCAGATTTGCTGGAGTTTGGGTGCCCAGCATTATGGGGAAAGCCTGGAAGTCATGTGACCTGCATGCCATCCCAGTGCTTGGTGGTTGTAGACAGGGGACTCCCAGAGCAAGCTGGCCAGCTACCCTGCTAAGTGGGTGACTTCTCCATTGTTCAGCACGAGGCCTTGCCTCATTGAACAAAATGGAGGGTGAAAGAAAAATACCGCCCTAATCAACCTCTGCAATCCACATGCGCATGCACACATGCACCCATACAGATGCAACACACACACACACACACACACACACACACACACACACACACACGCACACACACGTGTGCGCATGCGCGTGGGCGCCAGACATGGAAAAGATGCTCTTTTCTTCTTACATATTATTGAAACTACTTAATGGTAGTAAATAAAAACATCTCCACAAAGAACCACTCTCGGATAAGAATTTGCTTGTCTTACATTTTCCAAATAGCTCTAATGGGAAATTTAATCTGATTTAAAAGGCCTCTTCCCTTAGCTATATCACACTATGTCTTTACGCCTCTGATTTTTCTCCAGTTAAAATACTGTGTATTTACTGTATGGTTTTGATCAACAAGACTTTCTTCATAACGACGATGAATCTGTTTGTTTTTCTCCAGGCCGTCAGTGGTGTCTTTAAGTTTTGAGTTTGCCTGTCAAGCTCATTCACCTTTTGTACAAAACGTTCCAGGTCTTTGTTCACACAGAACGGCAGCACCACCATAGATACAGAGGACATGTGAAAACCCTGCATCTTCTGCCCATGCAGTCTGTCTGGGCAAGTCTAGACCTGAAGTTATTGCGAGGAAGGAGCGTGGAATGACAGCCAGGAGATGGTTCGGGAGACTCTAGCGCTAGCTTTTGTTGTCTGGGGAACACAGTGCCTAACTCCAAACAGAGCAAACCTTCCAAACTGTGACAGCTCCCTGCTTCCCCGACTCATCTCTACTCCCTCCTCTCATGTTCTGTATCTCTAGTTCCATGTAGATGCTTCACCGCTAGCAACGGGATCGCATACGGACACTCCAATCTAAGGAGACATAATGCATGCAATGCGCCAGTCCTATGCACATTCCAGGTTAGTATCTCCGGGCATTTTTTCCCCTCATGAATGCATGCTTACTGGGGATCTGCAGCTCCCTGTCACTGCCCAATGTTTTAAAAGATGACAGTACTGCATTCCCCAATGTTAGCCCAATAAAGATTAAAATTCCAGTCTTTGGAGCACAGGTTCTACTGAACGCACAGGATTTTGCTTCATCATCAAACAGGAAAAAAAAAAGTGTTAAGTCAAACTATCTTAATGCCGCTCTCGTGTATGCGTTACGCTTCTGGAACATGTCTGCCTCTCGGCTGAGAAAGTTCTCCCAGTCCTGTGCCCTACTAATATCGCTCCACTTGGCTTGCTTGCCCTGGGTGAGTGCAGTTTCCTAATAGAGCATTTTACACAGGATTAATTCATTCTGGCTTCGGCTGGCTAGGTTCCCAGTTTTCAGCGTGGAAAAAGGCTGCACTTAGCATGTGAGAGAAAGGGTCCAGCAGCTGGAATATCCGTCTCTGTTGACCTCTCTCTAAGTCCTCGGAGACTTATCATCTCTAGGCCTGGCAGCTTTGTCAGCCTCCCTCCAAAAGGGAGCAGGCATCAATGATGGAAATACGTGTTTCTCTCTGTAACAAGTGAGAAGCTATAATGTGGACTCAAGGGACCCTCATTACTAATATTGGAGTATTTTTTTTAAACATCATTGAGCTAACTGTTTCTAACATCTAATTGAGATGAAAATTCCCCCATTGAAAGCCACAGTGGGGTTTTACCTCCTCTGTCCCATCGTGTGGCATAGGGACTAAATCATCTCAGTGTCACCAAACCATATGTGTTGGTGCCTTAGCTCCTGTGCCTGTGGCAGGTGCGGCAAAGAGCAGATTCCATGCATGGTCTTGCAGAGCCGTTTTCAGCGAAGGCAAAGAAATGTGAAACATGTCCTCGCTGCGTTTATTGTTTCTACACTAGAACACTGAAGCTCTTTAACCAAAACCACTTCAGGCATGAGTCTTTCCATGTTTTCCATTTGTTTATTCTCATGTGAAATTAGTGCCTTAGCTTCCTGTTGATATAGACAATACCTGGGATAAACAACGTAACAAAGAAAGGTTAAATTAGCATCCTCATTTCAGGGGTTCTGGTCCATGCTACCGGATCTGTTACTTGGGCCTGTGTGGCATGAACTGACCACCTTATACTGAGTACGAAGTAACAGGAGAAAGAGACTGGCCTCTAACATCCCTAACAAGGGTACACCCCAGTGACGTAACTTCCTCCTATTTCACCCCATGCCTTAAATGGTTCTACTGTCTTCCAACAGTAGCATGAGCTGAGATTAATAATAACAGCTTTAATCCATAGGCTGCTAGAGGACACTCAAGAACCAAACACAATCACTATGATGGATCCTGTTCACCCACTGCAGTATTTTTCCAAGTCCCTGGGCTATGTGGCTATGCTTAAGTCTTCAATTCTGACCCCCACTATTCAGTCCACGCCATATGATGATTTCTCTCCCCAAAGCAAAACCTATATTTTCCCTTTATCACTTCTTAAAATGTGTGTTCTTAAACTAAACAGCTTCACCCAGCCTTCTCTCTTCTTGGTTAAACTGCTTTCATCGCAAGCGCATCACACGTCATACGGGGGACTTCTCGCAGCTTCCCCATGGCTTCAGGACAGAGTTCATGGTGAGCCTGAGAGGTCCTGCCCATCTAAAGCCCCATGACTCATGAAGCCTGCCTCTGTGTGCTGTGGTGTAGGGAAAAAAAGGACGGATAGTCATTTGATAGGAACGATCTGAGTCTGATATATAAGGTGAAAGCATATATCTTCTAAAACAGGTATGATGGGGTGATGAGAGGACAGAAACCATTGGCTCATGAAGCCTTAGGCTATCATCGTCACGTCTGACTGTTCACCTTGCCTTCTTGTGGTGGCTGAATGCACTGGCATCCTGTCCAGGAACATGGGATTTTCTTTCTTTTCTTGCCTTATGTATGGAAGAACCAATGTGCTGCTATGAGTGTGAATTTTCCTCTGGCCTGGAGTGGAGAGCATGGCCAGAACAACACACACACACACACACACACAGGTATGTGTATGTATGTATACATATATATATATATATATATATACACACATAGGTATAATAAATATATAATAAATACATTATCAGAAAACTGAATGCAAATATTTATCTACAACTGACCATACATTAAGATACTATCCATATTTTAGAGGATATTTCTCCACATTTATTGCCAACTTACATTGCAAAATATGTTTCTCTCTTGCAACGCATCATTTGGTATCATTGCTGCCTCATTTGTAATAAAACTAGAAAAATAAATAGATACGAAATCCAGTGCTCTGGTGTTTGAAAGAAAATGCCCCCCTAAGGGAGTGGCACAAGTAGGAAGTGTGACTTTGTTGGAGTAGATATGGACTTGTTGGAGGAAGAACATCACTGTAGGGGCAGGCTTTGAGGACTCATATGTGCTCAAGTCATGCCCAGTAGTTCAGTTCACAACCAGTTGCCGGCAAGAAGAGCACTCTCAGTCCCTTCTCCAGCACCATGCTGCCTGCAGGCGACCGTGTCCTGCATGATGATAATGGACTAAACCTCTGAAAACTGTAAGCCACCCAATTAAATGTTTTCCATTGTAAGAGTTTCTGTGGTGTTTTTTTCCAGAGACAGTAATGGAAACAAACACCTCATTTCTGCTCTATGTAAGACCTTTTCTTAAGTTGGATCAAAAAGCAAAATAAAGAACATAATTATTTCTTACAAATTTTCAACAGTAATTTTAAAACAAAATAAAATCACCCAACCCCTCCACCAATCACTTGAAATATTTTTCCATTAAAGATGTTACAGTCTAGACAAATGTGGAATACAATTTATTTTATTAGCTATACAAATATAAAAATCTTGTTTTTAAGGAATTTCTGTCACTTTTTAATTGCATTAGAAATTAGAAATTAGAATTATGTTCAAGTATAAAAGTTATAAAGAGTTAGTGGCAGACTAATTGCATATGCAGCAAGTTCATTTAAAAATATGAGTTGACAGGATAGCCATAGCCATGCTCATGGACTCTCATGTGAAACACTATTTGAAATTATTAAGTTTGTTTCTCAAATACTTCGCAGGTAACTATGTGTCTAACTGTATTTAATTCCCAACACCATTTATTTAAGGGCCACATAATATGTTGACTAGGATGTCATTAATAGGATAGAACTAACAGTATGTTCACTTTCAACTTGTACTCAAGAACTTAAGTTGCCAGCTGGGCGGTGGTGGCGCACGCCTTTAATCCCAGCACTCGGGAGGCAGAGGCAGGCAGACCTCTGTGAGTTCCAGACCAGCCTGGTCTACAAGAGCTAGCTCCAGGACAGGCTCTAAAGCTGCAGAGAAACCCTGTCTTGAAAAACCAAAAAAAAAAAAAAAAAAAAAAAAGAACTTAAGTTGCCTTTTGAAACATTATGCTATGTAGTATTTATGTTCAGAATCCTTGGTGGTATTTGAACATGAGATTCCTTGGATAGCCATCTCTCCTTGATAATATTAAACTTGAGATTCCTTAGATATCCATCTGTATTACTTCCTGTTAGAATATGTGTCACTCATGAAGACTTGCCATACTACAATTCAAACACAATTCAATATTTTTTGACTTATGATGCAGGTATGTATATCACCAAATGCAGACTCCATTATAAGTAAAAAAATGCATTTTCTTCATCCAGCTTAATGAATATCACAGTTTAGCAATGGTACAGAGTAGAGTATGGAGTATTTTTCTTTTTCAGTGTATGATAGATTGAAGCTTTAACTCCCTGTACTAGCCAAACATTCACAAGAGAGTGTGGGAATGTGTACTGTTAGCTAAACGATCCAATCCAAACTCCAAGCATGATTGCCGCACACCAAGCCCCATGTGTGCTCTATGCGCTAGAACCCATATCGCGAGTTTCGGGCAAGAAGATGGAGGTTGAGAATACACATGCAGAGACAGACCAACACACAGACTTCCAACACTGATACCAAAAGCCCTCTTTAATAGCACTATGGAGGCTTAAATACTCTGTAGTCAATCGCCAACAGGTGAAAATCCTATCCTCTGATCCTGTAGGTAAAGCACAGCTTTTAGTAACTTCAATTAGAAGGCTCTAGACAGGGAAGAGCAGCTGAAGGCCAGGACTCATTAGTCCCAACACATGATTTCCTGTATATGGTCTCTGTCTTACATCACTGTGAAATAAAAAATAAAATCCCATGTTGTGCCATTGTTGTAAGGATACTGTCTATCCTTTACTGTGTTCAACAGAATGGGAGTTTGACCCAACAACTATAATACTCTTCCTGTGTTTGATTGGTTAATACCAAGACTAGAATGTGATGAATGAACGAGCATTATAGATCTACTTCTGTGGTTCTCACCAGACATTTGCTAACAGGGCATTGGTGGTGATGGATGAAAAGCCATCTTTCCAATCACTGGAGGAAATATTTTAAAAGGTCTTTAGATTAATTTGTTCTATGTATCAATACGTCTGAACATTGAGTTTCAGCTATGAAGAGTGGCCGAGACAGTTCAGAATAAAGCGATGGCACTTATGCATGAAGGAGATGCCATGTATCATCATTACATGGAGGCTTATTAAATCCAGGAGGACTCATCCTGCTGCTACTCCCTCCGTTTTCCAGTCCTTAAACAGATCAGCCTCTCAGAATGAAAACTTATATCAGCTCATATTCCCAGCCCACAACAACGTTAGTGCCTCCAAATGAGTCACGAGGCAGCATACACATTCCGCACTTCCCTTCCCTCGTTGATCTTGGTCTTTCTGTTTCTTAATTTAAATATCGTACATCCCTAATGAAATACTAAATGATTATTTTTAAATTGTATTATCATGCAACTCTGTAAACAGTCTCTGATATCTATGACGACTGTGTGTGTGCATATGCTCTTAATGCATGTGTCAAGAGTGTGTTTGTGAACAGAGAAAGACTGTTTTAAGGGGGCAAACGGCAGCTTTCAGAGGCGCTCTGAGACACCACCATGCAAGCTCCCGATCCCATTATCTCTTGCTTCCTCTATCTCTAGTCTCCCCCCCCCCCCCCCCAGTCCTGGTTTATCTTTCATGCCCCTGCCACAGTGCCCTTTATAAAATGCTAATTTGGCCTTGTTTCTCCCTTGCTCAAGGTCTTTCAGGATGTAACAGCACTTACTCAGCAGGCTTCCACCCTTGCTGCAGCAGCTCATGGTACCCATGCTCCTCTCCGGCCTGACCTGGCTCTTGTATTGACAGAGCACTGTTAACCCCAAGCACTTGCCGGGGCTATGGTCCACCTGACTACTGTCCCCCATCCCACTCTTTATGGAAGTCTCTTCATCTTGTGATGACCATGGTCTCTCTTTGCCTCACAGTCCTCTAGCAGGTCTTTCTTCAGACAATTTGCTTCTGAGCAAAGACCTTGGAGATGCCTGATAGTTAGGTAAGTCAAACGAATTTTCAACTTCATCCCCGTGATCTGTAGTGCAAAAAAAAAAAAAAAAAAAACAAAAAAACAAAAAAAACCCTTTTCAATGACTGTTTTTAATGTTTATAATATAAGTCTCAGATAAAAAGAAAATGATTTGCTTATATAAATGAGCTGAAGGAATTTTGAGAAAAGACACTTAGGAGCCGACTAAAAGGGCTTGGTCTTTACAAGCAGCCTGTCCTACGGTTCATTTTTATTTTCATCTTGATGATGTTTATCCTGTTATACAGGCTTATATAAGAAAAGATCAGCAGATTTCATCTTTGCCCATTTCATCAGATGATTAATGTTTCTTGAGGAAAAATATATTTGATTCTGAGATATGGAAATACTTTCATGATGCCTCTGAGTAATACTTCTGATACAAGACACAGAAAATCTGTTTTTCCAAAGTGTGTTTACTTATGTCCTCATTTCTGGGGTGACAATGGTAGTAAGTGGGTTGTGATAGCTAAGGAGATCATGCCATAGTTAAGAGTGTTTTCTTTTCACAGAGGACCAGGGTTCAAGTCCTAACACCCACATGTTAACTCGCAACCATCGGCAATCCCAGCTCTAAGAGTTTTGATGCCTTTTACTTCATCAGGTGTTAAGCACTTACATGGTACATAAACACTTATATATGCAGTCAAAACATTTATGCACATAAAAGAATAAATAAATACATCCCTGTATCAGGAGTAGTTGGCCAATACATTGTGTGTATGTATTCTGTTGCCTGTTGCTGTTTTGGTTTGGCTTGGTATCCTTTTGTCTGTCTGTCTGTTTGTTCACTTGTTTTTATTTTTATTATTTTTAGAGAGGGACACTCAGAATATTAAGTTGGGTAGGTAGAAAGGTAAGACCTAGGAAGAGTTAGGAAAAGGAAAATAATATGATAAAAATACATGAAAAAAATGAAACTCAGTTTAAAAAGATAGACAGCCACATAAAAGAAGGAAATCATCAGAGTAGAGCCCTCATGAATGGAATGGAGTCACGAGCTTCACAAAGAGTTCCTCAAGAACCCTCTCACCCCTTCTCCCATGTGAGAACAGAGAAGAAGGTCAATATCCATGAATCAAGATTTGAATTCTCACCAGGTACTGAATCTGCTGTCACCCCAGGGCTGGCTGGCGCCAAACTGGTATGGAATCAAGAAGAGACAAGACACAGAATGGGACTCTAAGGTTAAGAGAAGTAGCAGTACTATCTCACGGTCCTTGAAAAAGGCACCAGGTCTTAGAGACAAGTAAATGCCATTTGCGTGATATGGGCTTCTCATTTGGAAGAGAACTTCCAAAAGTCTCTTTTACATTGTACATCAGAAGAATGTCACCTTGACTGAACAGTGTTTTGGCATTAGGAACATCTGGTTTTAATTTGACACAAAAGGGACCAATACACCAGAAGCTTCCAGCAATAGGACTACTGCACTCACTCTTTTATCTTATGAACTGCTTGTCTGGAAGTGCAAAGTTCTTCAGAGAGAGAGAGAGAGAGAGAGAGAGAGAGAGAGAGAGAGAGAGAGAGAGAGAGAGAGAGAGAGAGAGAGACCACCACCATCCTTCGGAGAACCAGAGGTCGAAGCTTAGTTTATTTTTTCTAGTTTTTTAATCTACGTCAGGGAAAGGCTATCTCCTTTTCACCCAAGCAGCTCATTCCTGCTGTAAATACCAGGTCAATCCCAGCAAAAAAAAAAAATAAGTGAATTATAATTTAAAATATCTCTGTGAACCAGCGCAGGGTCAGGTGCTGACACAGTGGGGAGGGAGCACGGCGAAGTGCTGACACTGAACTTGTTGGTAATGCTGTCACCTGGTGTCACCTGCTGTTGACATTGACACCGACAGAAGGGCAGTGTGGGTATATCAGAGGGAGTGACGGTAATAATAAAAAAATATAGCAGGAGCACAACCAGGAGTTGAGGAAAGAGCTCAAAACATAACTGCCGCATGTTGACATGGGACGTGGGTGCTGTGCATTCTGACCCATCCAAGTTATTGCCATGGTGATAGGAGGCATCAGGCACATGGAGACGAGGGACAAATTGGAGATGGCAAGACATTCACCTTGCTTGCCCCTAAAATTCCAGCAAAGGGAATTAGAAGGCTGCGGCTCACAACATATTAAAGATACTATATTGGAGAGGATTTGCTTTTGGCGCCAAGGGAATGTCCTGAAATTAGCACCCGCTAGCAAGGTCTTAGGGCTCAAGAATGAAAGGAAATGGACAGCTGCTCTGGGGTCATAAACAAAAGGTTTTTGCCATTAATGAATATTGATTATTTTGAGCGCAGGCCAGTCTGAAGAGTTAAAACATGTAGATTTTATATTTTAAGTCGTGTAAAGAAGAAACATTGGCTCTGGGCTACTTTTTAATTCTTTATAGGGTAGTGTACAAAGGAGTGGAGAGGAGGAATTATTTCAAAAGACAGAAGCAATTTATACTTGGTTTTTATTTTTTAAAAGTAGGTTAATTTCAAATAACCTTTAAAACTATTGATTGGCAAATTTTCTCTATCATTCTCTATAGGGAAAGATGTCTGCCTGTCTTAACATAGCAATAAGGGCTTAAATACAATACTGATTTATTTTAATGCCAATTTACATCAACTGATTTGATTGTCTTAGATTTACTTCTAACTGGTTTAAGGTCCTATGATTTTAGGAGCTATTTAAGAAACAACTGATAATTTGGTTAGGCTTGATGTATTAAAACCACCAGTGGAGAATGAAAACTTTTGGTATCAGATAAAGGTTGATACCCTCGGAAGTTCAAGCATGCGAGTTTTGCTCGGTAGAAGGATTTCACACAAATAACTTAAAACTGACTTACAAAATCTTTATTGGTGCTTTGATGAAGAGAAAGTTCATCGAAGTTATAAAACAAAGATAAATCTGTGGGATTTCTCTTTTTCTTTTTCCTAACAAGAGTCGGAGTGTGAAATTTCAGCATAGCGTGGGGAGTTTCGTGTCCTTGCTTTCAGTACTTTTGGATAGTCCTTTATTCTGTCACCGCTCTGTTCAAAAGCCTTGTCAGGCATGAGTCATTGGTCCTCATGACAGGATGCCTTCTCCTTTACACCAATGGCCCCAATATAGTTAAACATCCAGAGAACTGTCCGCTCTTCTTTTTAATTACCTTCCATCCATATCTTCCACTGGCTCAAGACAAATACACACATACACACCTCCCTACACAGGACATGAAACAACTTGATGCATAGACGGAGGTAGCAGATACAAACACAATCAGTCTTCAATCTCATTATCATCCCTATTGCACTATTGGTAGAAAGGAAGGTCAGAAAAAAAGATGTATTAAGCTCTAGAGTATATAAGGCTTTATAAGGGTGCCTTTGGATTGGTCTTGCTTATTTAAATTCCTGGAGAAAAAAACAGCATATACGTCTATAATTATTAGAAATATCCATGCTTCCTTTCTCATTCTCCACTCTGGAAAAGGAAACTAGCTTGTAGGTCAATGTTATTCATTCTCTTGTCTGAATTATTAACGTCCATCCCCCAAGGTCCATAGACAGCATCAGGTTTTCTTTGGCAGCTTGAACTCAATAGCAGACTTCTCGTCCGTTCGTTAATGATCTCCATACCCATCATGTACTATTGTCACCCCCATGGTCAAATTTTATGTGGTTGATAAGATAAATACAGGAGGAACATGTGTTCTAAAAACTTCTGTGGGTCAAGGACAGGAACAATGGAGGTCTCCAGTAAAAACAAGTGGTTATGATATGTGTTGTTAGAATTCGCTCTATTTTCTCTCTCTCCCTTCTTCACCTCTCCCCATTTCTCTTCTCTCCCCTCCTTTCTTTCTCTTTCTCATTATCTTCATCTCTCCCTCTTTTCCCTCCCTCTTTCCCTCTTTCCTTCCTTCCTTCTAATCTTTGTCTCTCTTCTTTCTGTGGTGGAAGCCAAAAATTTCTTCAGCCAATAGCTCTGTCATGGAGTCCCACCTCAACCCTACGCATCCTTGTACCTTTTCTCCTCCCATGAATGAGTTGTATGGCAGAAGACAACCATATTTTTCTCTGAGGATAAATCATAAACCTTTTGAAAATAGTACCCCAGGAGATAGGTACCGCATACAACTTAAAGCTATTAGCTGGCTATATTCAATGTGAGATGAACAGATTCCCCTCAAAGAGTTTATTCTTTCCCTCTTCTTTTGAGCAGGTGTCCAACCCTAACCAAAATCTTCACAGCACTGATTGATTGCAGTCAAGAATGCTGTGTGTTTTAACCTTCTTCTGGAGGTCTCAAAGAAAACCGTGCAGTGACAAACACGATGCAAACTCTGCAGGTTTTCTGCCACTAATTTGTAGGGAAAGGGGATGTAAATAAATTAAGTCCACCAAAGATAAAGTGTGGAAACCACGAGTATTTTGGAAATCTAGAAAGTAATTCTCAATGTGTGTCCTTGGGAATGGACTGGTTAATAGGCTTTTAAATGTTTACTCAAGATATGCAATAACTATAAGGAGGACTTAAGTCACCAAAAAAAAGAGAGAGAAAGAGAGAGAGAGAGAATTCCTACAAATGCTGCCCTAATGAGCTGAAGTTAATTCATCCCAACTTTCACATACGCCTTTGTGGGCCCTTGGCCAGCCCCTGAACATTATCTGTTTGACTCGATGAGTCCCTGCCGCTAATGGAATTTAGCTCCATGTTTGTTGTTGCCATGGTGATTTGATATTCTCAGGCATGTCATGTTCACAGATCAGTAGCAGCAGCATGCTTGCAGACACACAGCAGCTCTCAGCCTTTGACCATCCCCAGGAATTCACTCCGCAGCCAGCTGCCAGGAAGGAAGTGGGCTCTGGAAAGGAACACCCGGCTGGGTGGGGAGAGGGTCCTGCCTTCTCCCTTTGTCACTGTGGGGCTATTGTCATTAAAATAACCTTGGGTTTTCATGAATTCACTCATTCACAAACACTGTCAAAGAAGGTACAAGAGTTCAAGAGAATCCCGAGGGTCAAAGGGAGGACTAGTTTTAAATCTGTGCCCATTGAACCTGGAAATGACATCGTCTGCTGTTAGATATAATCTTATTCTTACCATAGCAAATCAAATCGTGCTGACTGGCACCAACGTCCAGGCGATTCAGCGCCATGAAAGGTTACTGGGAGCAAAGGGGTCATATCCTTTGTGGCACCACTCTGAGAAATAGACACAGACATGTGTGGGAATATTCTACAAAGAATGGATTCCTCCCACAGTGAAAAGCAAGCCCTGCCAGCCATCTATAAAGGGAGAGGGCATTCTACGCTAGGGCTATGTTCGTGTTTCCAGTCAAAGTCACAATTACCTGGGTTTCCGAGTTCTAAAATATTTGAAGAAGTCACAGGTATTGTACGAGATTTCTTTCTCCTTTGCAGATAAGAAGTGACAAGGAGCAAGACAACATGAATTTTATGAAAAGTGTTTTTGCCCTTTGGAGAGATGCTTCTATTAAATTATGCATCACTTTCATAAGGTATGAAATTTGCAAGCAAAACGGGCAAATTTAAGAGCATTTGTATAAATGTTTGTCAGTATTGTCTGAGGCAGGGCCGAAGGTTAATTATTCCAATCCAGCTTCACTACATTCAGGATTCTCACTCGTGCTGGGGCTCCTGCTCCTCCCTGAGAATGTGGAAACTGTGAACACAAACAACTCTCTGGACTGCATGGGCAGAACATGGAAAGATGGGAAGTTTATGAACACACAGATTCGGGTTGAAACTGGAATTCCAAACAAAGATTGCTATGAAGAGATTAGTCCTGCATGCATGTTCTTTGCACATAGGGCAGGAAGGAAATGATATTTCTGCTCTGATGGGCAAGGGAGGGTTTTAGCTTTTCTATGTGTTTTGTTATATAATCCAAAATACTATCTTTCTTCCTGCCTCTCCCCTCCTGCTTTCGAAGGGAGGGAGAGTTTTCGAGATAAGCTTATGCTACAAACTGCAACGTTATCCGGTCATTGCTCAGCCACCTTTTCATGAGCGACTTATCAGAACCAAGGGATCTGGTAAAGGCTAAACCAAAAGGCAAGGCTTTTTGGCATTATTGCTTTGTGAATAAAGTGGCCATCTTTTGCTGTAGATTTTTCTCTGTAGCTGACTTCCCTTTCTGTTACATAATTGGGGATTAATTAAGTTAAGAACAGTTTCCTGCTGCCAGGCATTGTTCCTCTCTCCTAGGTAAGCTCAGAGATCTGCTTTCCTGCAATTATATTTATCAGCAGGCGTTTGGTCAGTCTTTAGGCAAGATATCCACAGATCTCCAAGGACATAGAGCTGCCCAAGTTGTTATTCTTGTTTTACCTCACTTAACAAATTCCTAACTCCTTATGCTCACTTTCACCTCACCTTAGTGATGATTTTAGTTGAGAATTCTCTAGGACAACAGAAGAGAAAATTAACTGCAACCCAGAGAAAGACCCACAACATCCACAATCAGAAGGACCGATAACAGCATAGCTTGGAACTGATAATTCAGAGGCCTGGGTCTCTTCTTCACTTAGACTTAGTAGCAATAAGTCTAACTCCACACCTAGGCCCATAGAAACTTCAGCATCTGGTGTATGTGCTAGTGAACAAGAGCCATCAACTTCTCCCTGACGGTTTACGTAAGTTGCCTGGTTACCTGGTAGCCTCTGTGCTTACTGGGAGAAAAGAAGTGGCATGCTGATTTAGAAAATTTGTGCCCTATTCATAATTTTAATGAAAATAAACCTTTTAACCTTTTATTTGCCACCTAAAAATGTAGTATAGCATACTAACTTTCCCCTCTAGAATTCTCTTTCTCTCTCTCTCTCTCTCTCTCTCTCTCTCTCTCTCTCTCTCTCTCTCTCTCTCTCTCCCCCTCCCTCCCTCCCTCCCTCCCTCCCTCTCTCTCTCTCTCTCTCTCTCTCTCTCTCTCTCTCTCTCTCTCTCTCTGTGTGTGTGTGTGTGTGTGTGTGTAAAAACTGTTATCTGAGATTTTATGGGGCAAAAGAATTCTGGTTCTGGAACCTGCTACGGCTGGTGAATTGTTTGTTTTAAGAGTATATATGACTGGGAACATTCGTAATGGGTAGAACGATGTAGAACTAAGAACTAAAGAATGTTGTAGAACTAAGAACAATGTAGAAGAGGAGAGAGCAAGGGAGAATTGATAGAAATGAGAAAGAAAAGAAAGAAGAAGAATGAAGAACTAAGGATAGACAACAGACGGTTCCTGTTCTAAGTAGATTTCTTACCCCTGGAATCTTTACCCTCAGATTTTTAGCCTCCTTTAGCTATTTGTGGCATCTTTAATTGAAGCTTGTAAAGAAGTCATAAAGGCTAAAACTTTCTTTTTTTGAGACAAGGTTTCTCTGTAGCTTTGGAGCCTCTCCTGGAACTAGCTCCTATAGACCAGGTTTGCCTCGAACTCATAGAGATCTGCCTGTAAGGCTAAAACTTTTTAAGGCTCTCAAAAAAGCTATCACTCCACATCCCAGGCATTTTCTGTCACTTGTGACTGAAGAAATGTTGTGAACAAATGAAAATTGCAACAGTCACATGACAGAGAACTAAGTGTGAATATTGGCTGACAGAGTTTCTCAGGTTAACTCCTTTATCAAGGGAAGCTTGATCTTAGGCCCATGAATACATAGGCTCATAATTTGTTTGCAGATAGCATTCTACCTCACTGGGGCCAGCCACACAATTTCTAGAGTTCTTGTAAATAAAAATGCAGTCCATTTGGAAATTGGAGTGAGGAAGGGAAGGGAAGGGAAGAAAGAATGAAGGAAGGAAGGAAAAGGGAGGGCAGCAGAGGCGAGGGTTTTCAGGAAGAAAAGGGAGAGGAAAGGAGAAAGGAAAGGGAGGGAACTAGAGAATGAAGGAAAGAAGGAAGGAAGGAAGGGAGGAGGGAGGGAGAGAGAGAAAGTAGGGAGGGAGGGAAGGAGGGAGGGAGGAGAAAAGAGGTAGTACTGGGCTTATTGGCAGTCTTTTAACTTTTTTAAAGATTCATTTATTTAATGTATGTGCTCTATCTGCATGTCACCTTTGTATTTCACCCACTTATACTGAGGGATGTCTGATTATTTACTCTATCATTATATATGGAAAATATTATGCAATTTGACTTTTTACTTGTAACAGCTCATAGCTAAGGTTTTGCCCTGAGCTCTGTAACTGTGTTATATATAACTAGTAAGAGTTTTAGAATTTCTGAGATTGGACTGATTTCATGATTTCCACTGAGAGCTCATCATAAGGCCTTGGTAGACAGAAACAAAAATATTACTTTTATTTTGAACTCTCCTCACATGCTTATGCTTTAAAAACATATTGCCTTATTAGCAATATAGTTTTAGAGAGCCTTGGAAGGTAGAGTCTACAGAGGGAAATTGAGTTACTGTGGTCAGGACATTCAAAATTCCAGTTCAGCCCCCATGTGATAGTTCCTATCTCTCTTTGCTGGTCTAAGGTGCTCCGAAGAGCTGCCACCATTCGCCACCCCCTGGTGTGGACCAAGCCACTCTGTCATGCCTTTCTTGTTAGGATGGATTGAAATATCTAGAGCTGTTAGCCAAAATAAGTCTTTCCTGTCTTAAAGTAGGTCTGTCAGGTATTTGGTCATGGCAATGGAGAGTAACCAGTGCATCTTCCCTTCCACTATTGCCATTTAATCTTCTGAGCACTGCTATTTGGTCTTTAGAATCTCTATTAAAAAAGCAACCATGAACTTCTTGTTCTAGTTCGAGTGTGAAATTTCTCCCACAGATATTTCCATTGCTTGCAAAGGTTATAAAAGCTTTGTGGTAGGTAGAAGACATAGCTGGCAGATGTGGTCACTCAGGTGGGCTTGTGAGAGTTTTAGCCTCATCATGCTTATAGTCCGTCCTCTCTGCTTTATCTCCACCACCATAACACAACCAGCCATAGGTTTCCATGCCATATGCCGAGTCACTTCAATCCCATGAATTCCCTCCCTCAATATTCCCTTTTCTTGTGGCCTGTTTTTCTAGAGTAGTCATTGTGATGATAAAGTTACCAGTAGCCACCTATCAATTTGAGCAGATGTGCTCTTTAATTTGCCATGGTTCACACACTGTAATGGATATCATTCACGAGTTAGCCCCAAATGAGAAAGATAATACACAAGTAAGAAAAATAATGAAGTTGTCCTACTACGGAGGAGACAGAAGAAGTGAGATTCAGGGACCAAACATGTTTTAAAAGAATATATCAGACACTTGATCTATTCTATTTTCTACAAACCCAAATGTCCTACCACTTGCACAGGTTAAATACACATGTCCATCTGATTATCTCTTCTTTTCTTGATGTATTGAGCAAGTATCCATTGCCTGAGGCCTCTACCCCATGGTATATTTTTAAGGGTAATGGTTCCAAGTGCCAGAGCAAAAAAAAGTTCAATAATTCATAACAATTGAAAAGTCTGAAAACTCTACCTTTTTCTTAAACGTTCACAATAAATGTTAATACGTCCAAAACTATATCAAATCAGGATAAAATAAATGTTTAGAATGTGTGCATCAGAGTTACCTATGGTGATTGACGATGAAGATCTTGAGTTAAATAACAGCTAGAAAATAAAATTTGTGAAGTCACTATCTTGAGAAGAGAGGCCATGTAGCATTCAAGTATCTCCCCCCCCCCCACAGTCTTTTTCCGCCACATTTTGCCCCCTCACCTAGCAAGGTTGGTCTTTAGCCGTTGAAGGTCTAGCCTCTGGCCATGTGAGCAGCCAGATTCCACTGCCTAATGCTTTCCAAAGTGCTTTTCCTGTCTAGAATACTCTGATTCTGCATCATTTTTGCGCTTTCTACTTAAATACATTCCTCAGTTCTAATAGACATCATATGGCTTTTTCCTGACGTGGTGTTGAGACCTAAGTTCTCACATGCATGGGTCACATGACTTTGACAGGCTTCTTGTTCTTGTCCTTCACTGTTTTCATCTACACATTGGAAGTAAAATCAGTTTCCTGGAAGATCAAACCGGCTGATACCTATGTAGAGCTGAAAGCAGAGCCTGACACATAGTAGGTACTCAAAGAGTGTCACGAATGCTGTGCTATATCCCCTGTGGGTGTCAGTGCCTGCCATCGTAATGGTCTACCTTTTCAGCTGTCTATATTCACCACCAAATACATTTCTTCTTAGAGATTAGAGCTGCATATTAAGTTTTTCCTATTCCTGAGTGTCTAGGACATAATAGGCAATCCATAGAGTCCTAGTAATAAATTTATCTAATAAAATTGTTTTAATTAAAACCAAATCAAATATATTAAGCATATGATTCAGGTAAACTTCCAGTCTGTCATACGGCCATAAAATCAGTTATTTCTGATTGGTTTCTGGTGAACCAGCACAGGACGTGTTCAACCCAGAAGCATCTACTTCAGAATGCTAATGCACACTTGCAGAAGCTAATAGCCTCACACATTTCTAGAGGAGATGAAACAAGTATAGGGGCATTTCTCTTATTTATTTTGTCTGCAAAACGTTTATGGTTCTATGACTAACAATGCAGCCCAGAGCAGATTCTAAAATTGAGGCGTGGTGGGAGGTAGCTGTCCATGGCTTTCAATTTAGAGAGAAATCACTGGTTAGAGAAAAACAACCAAATAAAAGATTATCTTTTACTTGATTTCTTAACTTGGGGAAGCTTGTTCTCAAAAGAAGAAGACAAATAAAAAAATAAAAGATAAAATTTTATTAATTCAGTCTGTTACAGTTCTTTTTTGGTATATATATGTATATATATATATATAGTTTCATATTAAACTTATGTGAATATTATATTGACATAAAGATACCATTTAATCCTTAGAACTCAAAAAACAGTCTTACTTCACCATTCCCAAAGAATGCAAAAAAAGTTAAGTAGTAGTTATAAGTTTATCCCTTTTACAAGGTATTTTCCTGGTTAGATACCAGATACTGTGGCTTGAATTTAAAGAGTCCTCCCTAGGCTCCTGTGTTTAAGCATTTGGTTCATAGTTGGTGGGCTTTCTTAGGAGGCTATGGAACCATTGGGAATGAGACATGTCTGGAGAATTGAGACCACTAGGAACAGGCCTTTGACTCTCAGTTCTAGATCCCACAGTCTACCACAAGGAAACACGGTAGCAGTCAGGTTGGTGGGAGCGAGAGTCACTGCTCATATCTTGGTGCATCAGGAAGCAGAGAGCCCTTCACTACCACCAGAAGCAGGCACAGTTGGGAAGTACTGTACTTAGTCATCTATAGCTCCCATCTGGGCTCCTGGGCCCCGGTGTTATTCAAACTCCCGTGATCCATCTCTTGCCCTGGTTTTCTTACCTGATCCCTAATTCACCAATACGTAAATAACTCTAACTGCGTCTTCCACACCACAATAAAGTCTTATCCTGACAGGATGAACTGTACTCCTTAGAACTGTAAGTGAAAAAAAAAATATATCATTGTTCTTTTATTTGTCTTAAGTTATTTTGTAGCAGAAAGGAATAAAGTAACCAGTTCAAGAACACTGTGAATGAGGATTGGTGTTGTTGCTATGACAAAACTCACCCCTTATTCAAAAGTCTTTGCTATGGTTCTGGGGAAAGAATGGGTAAGTGTTTGAAGTCTTTTACTAGTGAAGTCCAGGATACTATACACAAAGTTTAGTCACTGTGCTGGGAATTCAGAAGATTGGATCATGATAAAAAAAATGTGGGCATCAAAGAGTTTGCTAGTGAGAAATGAAATGACAGGCAAGGTTCTCTGAAGAAATGCAATAGAGGTCATGTATGTTAAATTTGGGGAGCCAGTCTTGCAGCTTTTGGTCTCTGTGTTAAGCAATCTGGTTGTGGTTGAATTAAAAATGATGAACTAACTGATCTGCCAGAGGAAATTTCAAAACAGCACAGAATATGGGCTGGACACTGAATATGGTTCTACACTGAATATGTGAATATGGGTTATTCACATCCTAGCCATATTCATGGAGAGAAAGCAAAGAAAGCAAGAGATGTGGAAATCTTGCAGACTGCTGAGAGAGATGCATGTGTGCATTTAAGAGCACAAAGAAGATGGAAACATATAAAGAGGCTATTGTTACTAAACCCACCACTTTGGAGATTGTACTAGAACAGAGGGAAAGGGGCCTGGAGGGAAAGGTGCTGTCCAGCAGATATTCCAGGGTATGAAAATAAAAACACAAGGGAAACACATATTCATTTGGAAAGAGACCACGGTCTGAGGTCCCCTCTGAGAAACAGACTTAGGGAAGTACTCTCCATACATTCAGCCCCTAGAACACTTAGAAGTCACTGAAGCTCTTGTCCCAGGGCATCCTGGCTTATTCTTTGAGCTAGCAACAGAGTTTGATCTTATTCCCATATGGTTGGTTTTGCACACATGCAGAATTGAAGAGTGGTGGGTTGTGAAGACTTGCATTTAGTTAAACCAATAAATAAATGGATAATAACGCCTATGTGGCTTGGCAACGGGCAACAAGTTTGGTTGTCACTGCACGATGCTACTCAACAAGCTGTGAGTGGATATGCTAAGATGAAGCCGAGGTTAATGGTGTTGTGATGGAGACCCCAGGCTGAGAAACATGACCGGAAAATTGTATTTATACAGGAAGCTACAGACTTCTAGTTTAACTGGACCAGGACAAGGGCCATGTGCACTATAAATGACAAACTAGGTGGGAAGGGCTGCCGACATGTGCTGAGTGCCACATAATGTTACAGCATGTCGTACATGCTGGATAGCACTTGCAAGAGTAAATATTTGTTTGTACTTTGGTCCAGTCTTTCTTGTTATCCCACAACCCCTTCCGTTTGATTGGATGTTTACTTTGCACCATCGTATTTTGGAAGCATGGAAGCAGCCTTTTTTGTTTTATATTTTGTGAGAGCTTTCTGCTAAGAGTTTGCACTGAATGTTGGAAGAGGCTTCAGCTTTTTTAGCACTGTAGCACTCTTGTTCACGGTTGAGACTTTAGAAGTCTTGAAGTTGGACCACCTTCAAGTTTGTCATCATGAGATGGCCAGGAGCCTTCGGAGTTGGAGTATAATATCATATTTTGAAAGCGAAATACCCTCATCCCAGCCCATGGGCTTGATTGTCAGCCTGTGGTGGTTGCAGAAGCATTGGCCCTGAGGCTTCAGTGTGGATATAGGACAGTTGGGATAAACATTTGAGGCGTATATGCCCTCCCGTTGCAGTGCAGTTTTTCTTCCTAATCTATGAAGGTGTGTGTCTTGGCTGCCTTCTCCTGACACCAGGAATTCTATCCTGTCTCCCTCAACATGATGACCTAGGGGCATTAAGAGATAGCTAAAATCAAACCTTCAGCCCTGTATGTTACTTCTGTCCCATATTTGGTCACAGAAACGAGGTAATTGTGCTACCATTTAGTGTACTAAGGTGGATTTTATACCAGTACTCTGAAAGAGGTCACACTGGCAATGAAAACAGTTCATCCTATATACATTGAGAGACTGAGATGGGAGAGCTGACTCTACCATTTTGTCCATATCGGAGTACATGTGAAAATATTCCAGCTTTGAGAAGTAATTTTAAGAGGTTAACAGAAAAATATGCAAAATGATTTTTTTAATGGAAGTTTTTACTTTTATATTATTGTTCGAATCAACCTTAATTAAAACAATCTAGGCATTTTTCTGAACCAATACTCTAGGTGTTACTTCTTTTCTTATTATCAATACAGATATGCAAATTTTAATGCATCGTATCAGTGCCACAATGAACATGAATACAAACATTTCTAGCTACATGGAACAAATTTCTAAAGCGTGTTATACGCAGTTCTCAATGCAGTCCTCGTGGATACAGTCTCAGTGTTCCACTTCCCAGGTAAGGAAATAGAGATCTGGATTGTTTAAATAGTTCCCATGCAAAGCAGCTGAAGGAAACACAGCATAGAAAGGATTGCAGGCAAAATCAGCATGTATCCAGGATTAGGGGATATCGCAACATACCCACTTCCCACCGGTTACATTGCTTCATTCGGACAGCTTTTGGATGGGAACATTTGAACTTTGCTAAAATACTCTCAGACTCGAGTAACATCTCATGATCCTTGAAAACGGCCACTCAGTGGGAATTGCTTCTGTTCCTTATCATCTATGTGCTTCATTTTCACTCAGCTTTTCAGCGATTATTTAATCACTTATTTTTTTGTTATTCAGCTTCGCTTCAGGCTTTTATTTATTTGATCTCTTTTAAGCTTTAGATATCGTTTTCTCTGTTAATATTGGATCATATTGAATCACTCTTTTTTTTTCTTAGAATGCTCTTTACATAAACCGATCCACGAACACGTGTTAACCTCAAAGCCTATGGTAGCCACACACCTGCATGGCTTTCCTTGCTATCTAGTCCTCTTAAGTAAGGCATTCTCTAATTGTAGGTAGCTACAGCTCAAAGGTCCCAATAGCTGTTGCTCTTGCCGTTTGTGTCCTATGTAAGACCAGAGTCTGGAAGGAATTCCCGTTAAACTTTCACAATATGTTTACGACAAGTATTCTCTCCACTGCCAAAAGATGAAGATCAGACAGCGCACAGTTTGTGTCTCTGCTTTCACGTCAGGTTCAATTTTTCTAAATTTTAATGTGAATATTCAATCATAAAAATAATCAATGCTCCTTTCAGTCATTTCATTTCTGACAGTCTCTAAATAATGCACAAATACCAGTTTTGAGTGAGACTCACTCGGAGAGAAACTGTGTTCTAGTCTACTGAAGCAGGAGTTTTGAAACATACCATTTTAAACTTTCTATTCACTATGGCCATGATTATAATAATTTACGGGATATCTATTCAAGAGGTCTAATAAGAAATAGTATCCCTGGACTGAGAATCTCTCCAAAATTATGGAGTGTAAATAGAACATTCAACATCTGAGAACGTAGACAACCTTGTTCTAAGTAAGAGTGAATAATTCTATTTAGCTGGTAAAAGCCACTGCATCTATGGGAGATATCCAGAGTACAACAGTACAACAGCTGTTTGTGGAGTCATGTGACCCTTCACCCGAGCATAGAGGACCTGCTAATAAGTGCTTGCCTATTTGTTCATTATTTCAATTCTTCTCAAAGTCCAGCAGCTTACTTTAATTTTTTTTTTCTTCTCTGTATCTTAGTATAACGTATTGTAAGGAGCCATAGAGCGTGACCCATCACAACCAATAGAACCTTACTTTCAGCTCATGGAAATCATAACTGGGAAGCCGTGAGTCTTAAAGCCCATGACTGTGAGTGCGGTCAAGCAATGGACTATATGAGAACTGCGTGCTGTATTGAATTGCTATGACTCGACAGAGGTTTGTGAAACAAGTCAGAGATGGCACAACAGGATCAGCAGAATGTGGCTGAGTGGCCGGCTGCAACTGGGCCACAGGCCTTGTTCTTCATCTGGTATTTCCATCTGTTCTTGGTACTTCATACCATTCAAGATCACTCTGCCCTCCATTAACCCTTTGTCTGTACTGCTCCTAATTAGTCCAGCCTTTCATTATTAACCAGCTCATGCAGTGCCATTCTTGTGAGATAGCTAAGATCTTAACAGTTCTTGTTCATCTTCATCATTGTTGACTTGCCACTGGGCTCTCTTGCAGCCCAAGCTGGCTTTGATCTCACTGTGTAGCTGAGGATGACCTTGAACTCCCAAACCTCTTTTCTATCCTTCTTTATTTTTTTAGTTTGTAATTGAAAATTATGTGAGCGATCATCACTTTTTTTTTGCTTTTTTTTTTTTTTTTCGAGCAGGGTTTCCCTGTAGTTTCTAGAGCCTGTCCTGGCTTTTTACTAAGAACAAGATACCTGAACTTTAGTTCCAAAAATTTTGAAAGAGGTACCTTCCCCTGAGCCCGTCTGAGTTTTAGATACTGCACTACATATATCGAGTACACTACTGCACATGTCTTAGATCTTCTTGTAGATTGAATTGCGTCTTTCTCCAAAATTCATACATTAGAAACCTAACTATTAGAACCCTGACTATGATCTACAAAACACAAAATTTTAGGAAGGGAAAAGGTGAATGTTGGGAGAAACCTTTGGTGTGTAAATACGTGAAACATGGTAAAGATAAAGGTACTTTAGGTCCACAGAGTGTGATCACAGATCCATAATTCCACTCACTTAGGAAACAAATAATCTAGACATAGGGGCTTTGAAGTGGTAATTAGGTTAAATTAAATTGTAAGTTTGGGCCCTGAACCAATGACTTTAGTGTCCTTATAAGAAGAGAAGACACAACAAGGATGTGAGAACACAGAAGCTGCATTTGGACATAGAAGGAAGGCAATCATTGACAAGTCAAGGAGAGAGAACTCAGAAGGAACCAGATTCACTGACAATTTGATATTGAACTTCAGCCTGAACAACCACAAGACAATAAAATATAATAATACTGGCAATGTTCCCTGCCTAAAACAATTTCTGTAGAAAGTAAAAGTGGGTTTAGTAAACAGGGGCTGGAGATATGGCTCAATAGCTAGAGCAATTGTAGTGCTTGCTGAGTACCAAGGCTTGACTCACAGAACGTAGTGGTGGCACAACTATCCAGCTTTATGAGATCTGATGCCATCTTTTGAGCTCTGTGATCATCGGGTGTACATGTGGTGTGTGGGCGTAAATACAGAGGTAAAATGCAAATAAAGTAAAAATTAGAATTATATATAAAAAAGAAAATAAGACTCCAAAAGGTTTAAATTGTGACTTAATTGACATGTGTACATAAGAGTCTTTAATCAGTGGTATCTGTGGTTAGCATGTATGCATACAGGTGTGTGACCATGAACACACACACGTACACACACACACACACACACACACACACACACACAAAGAGGATACTTTCTCTTATCTCTCTCTAACACAATACCTCATAATCACCTCACTTGGAAACCAATTATTATCTAAACTAAAACATGAATTTTGCAACTCTTCCAGAAAATGAATAAATATCATTTGGATATATGTGGATTTATTATTAATATATCTACTATACAAAGTAAGCTTTTGTGAAATGACTCTCACTGTCAAGTTACTTACTTTATGTGAGTTTTATTGCAACAAAAATAGATGGAGAATGGGTATTCTTACAAATTTACCACTAAGACATAATTTATCTCAGATTAGGATGTCTCTTTATTATGGCTGAATGGTATAGCCTTGAAACAGAAGTGGTGGAATGATATACTTTAGCTAAGGGGTTGGCTCTTTGAAAGGGTATGCGAATTTTAGTATTAACTATTTTATTCATCAGGAAAAAATTACATGTAAATTTAAACATAAACACCAAGATTTGTAAATTATTGAAATAAAATGTTTCTAGATACGTCCATTACACTTCAGTTCTTCTTATACCAACATATTCCTTCTTGCCTCTTTCACTGAGGTTGTGTTTGTTTCCTAACAGAGTGGGATTAGAGACAGGTGGGCTTAGAGAATTTGAAGTCTCATCATCAGTGATGTAGATAGTACAGTTCTCTGGAAACCAGATTTTTCTATGTGGGTTGATATACCCTCTCCCCTTCTTCAACATGGGCTCTGTGACTTTCTTGTTGCACCCTCATTGATGTGGAGCACTGGAGGAGAGTGGCGGAGGGGTACATTCAATTTGATAAATGCCACAAGGCCAGCCAGCTCTGTGAGACAATCACATTTAGTAATGAGCAAGCCAGATTCATTTTCAAATATAACAAAAAAGAAAAAAAATCGAGAGAGAGAAGAAAAATAAAAATCCATGTATCTTCATTATTTCAACTGACCCCAGAAAAATGAACTTAAGGTAATATTTTATCCACAGTGGTATCCTTGTGTGTATGTGTTCTACCCTTTCTCAGTATTACAAACTGTCCCAGTGTTGACATACTGTACATTGATTTTAATAGGCATTCTCTGCAGAGCAATATGAATATCACTGGAAAGTGTATAATACAATTTTCTTCCTCTGAAATGCTATAGAAAACAGCACATTTTATACTGACATATGCCCCATCAATAATAGAGTTTTTATATCTTATTTGTAGCTATTGATCTCAACAGCATAATGAAAAATTGATTGCAGTGAAGTGCACCATTTCTTAAGTATAAATTTCAATGTCAAATTATTTTTATCTATGCTTCCCAATTATACATGAAACTTGTACATTTATATGTGTTTGCTCCCACAAAACTCTACCTCAATAAATTAGGTATGACACAAATCTACTGAGTCAATACAAACCAGGTTTCTCTCACTAAAATAGGATTCCAAAATTAAATATGGTAGTTTCATTTCTTCATTATGAAAAGAATTAATGTCTCTGTATATAGTACCATCTTCCTGTGCAATTTAAAGATTTGAAATGAGGCTTTAAATCTTTTGGGGATACAAATATTCACACATGGAGAAAGAAATGTGCACCCACAAGTCCATGCTCTCATTTGTTAGTCCATAATACACTATAAACAAGGTGCGTGTTCATTGTTCTCTCTCGAGACCTTATTATTTTAGAGGGAACATTCCTCTAGGAGAGCCTACAGGCATAAGGTCTTATAAAAATAATAGGGAAATCATCTCTGCTCACCCCATGTATGGAATCATAGACTTGAAATGTGTACAGCAAGAAATACACAAATCCTGGTTCAATATACAAACAAAAATGCAAAGGTCCCGAGTAGGAAAACACATTTCTTATATTAATTTTTTTCTCTTTGTGTTATTTTTTTAAAAATCAAAACCCATACGTATTTTTCCCTCATTGACTATAGGTAAGAAATGCTTTTTTCTCTTCAATATTTTATAAAGAATTTTTAGTATAATTGAATCAGTAGCCGACTTTTAAACATGGTTTTTGTAGTTATTTTAAAGATGTAGAATTGTTACTGTTAAGAATCAGATTTGAGGACGGAGAGATGGCTCAGCAGTTCAGAGTACTTGCTGCTCATTCAGAGCACCGGCTCTTGGTTTCCAGAATCCATTTCAGGTGACACACAATTATAGTTCTGAGGGATTGGATGGCTTCTCTTGCCTCCAGAAGCATCTGTACACACACACACACACACACACACACACACACACACACACACACACTTAAAATAATAAAAATAATTCTTAAAAATATAAAGAGAAAATCCAATTTAATGAGTTCTTGACTTTACACCAGGAAGTACACCTGCACAGATTGTACAGTTTAGGAACATGTGTCTAATCAAAGGACTCCTCAACCAAAACTGCAATACAATTTGTGAACCAACTGATTGTCTCCAAAACCAATGCAGTATTTATTTCCAGCCATGTCTTCTCTTAGTCGCTGAACATTCTGAAGTACGTTCTGTCTCAATGGATTTGCCTATTTGCCAATTCTGGACATTTTATAAATGGGTTCCTACTGTTTGTGATGTTTTGTGCCCGATTCCTTTCAAGAGCAATGTTTTTTTTTATGACTTATCCCTCTCATGAATACACAGTTCACTCTTTGTTAGGGAAGGGTAGCATTCCATCATGCAGATATACCACATTTGCTTGTTGGCTCTTCAGTTGGTGGATATTTTAGATCAGTAGGGGACAAGTTGTGTAGATGTGTTTCCAGTCCCCTGATTACCTGTCTGGGGATAGACGTGATGGATATGTAGCAGTGTGTGTTTGATATTTTAAGAAACAGCAATGTTCCATGGTTCTGATTTCTCCCTATTCTTGGAAACATTTGTATTGTCTGTGTTTTGGCTATTAGACATACTAGTCTACATCAGCTAATATATCATGACTTTTATTGACCTTTTCCTAGTAGCATTATGAACACTATTAAGCATTCTGTTGTATACTCAATAACCATTTACATGTTTCACTAGTAAAATAAAGTCTGTCCAGAGCCTTTTTTCCAATTTTAAATTGTGTTCTTTGTTTCTTATAGTGTAAAATTATACAACTTAACATATTTGGTCAGAGAACACCTAACCCAACATGTGATATGCAGCTGATCAATACTACCACATTTTAAATTTTATCTTCAGTCAAGTTTTCTAATGTTTCCTATTAAAAAGTCCCGCCACTAACAGTGTAGCAGTCCAATAAGTAGGGAGTGCCATACCCACGGGGGCTGAGTCTTCATGAAACAGTGGCTCACAGCAGGACTTGGATAACACGAAGGGGAAGTGCAGCATACAGCATACGCAGACACAGCCTGGATTCCTGTTGTCCTATCCCAATTTTCAATTTACTTAGCAAAAGCTTCAGAAAACTGTCAAGTGTCAAAGTCTGTAGCATGTCGACAAAAATCTGTGAAAGGGTGTAAGTAAATGAATAGTGGATAAAAATGTGCAGTATTAAAAACAAGGCTCTTCAGAGGGAAGCTGAAGTGTGCTATAGCAACTGAGCGTGAGAGAACTAGCAGATTTGACTGAGGGGAAGTCATAATGGTAACACTTTGCTATTGACAGATGGGGGCCCAGAAGGTAGCTTGGAGTCAAAACAGAGCACCAAACACGGGAATAACTTGTGAAAGAGTAGATGGGATCAGATACATGTTCATAAAAGGATAATTAGAGGACACTCTAAGTACAGGTTTCTCAGCTGTGAGAGTTCGAAGCAGTAATTATTTTGAAGCTCTTAATTTTACGCTAGTGACATTGGAGGTCCAGTTGAGAATGGTGCCATTTGGTGGCTTGATTGTACGGTGGACTCTGGAAAAAAATAAAAGCTGGGGAAAAGGATGATTGTATTAAACCTAGTATTAATAAAAGTCATTTTACATGTCTTTGAGTGCACCATTCATTCATTCCACAATTATTTAAATGACTTGTCTTACAAATCTAAACCTTCACTAAATTCTGGCAATAAAACATTAACTAAGATACCTTCAGAGGTTAATAATATAGTAAATGAAGACAACATATAACAGCATTAATTACAAACAGAAAAGTCGTGCTTCACAGTGGCAAGCTACTGTTGTTTTCTGAAGTCCAGAGAAGCTAGGTATTAGACAAGAGAGGATCTGCTCACTTCTTTAAAGCAACAGCCCCAAGCTTCAGCAGGAAGTAGAAATGCCTCCGTTAGAGGAGCAACACGTGTGTCTCTTCAAGATGTGCTCTCAGTTCTCTGTGGAGAAGGCTCAACCTTGCGTGCTCTGAGACTGGGTAGGTAAATGCGTGCACAAGAAGAAGGGGGAGCGGGAAGAACTCACTGTACTGCCATTATTATGGCTCCTTCCACTTCCATGACGTCAAGTGGAAAGAGCTCAGACTCTGAAGCCAGCTGCCTCACCTTCAGTCTTGAGCTTGTCCCCTGGCAGATGTGTGACCTTTACTAAGTTATTAGGTCTCCCCGTGCCTTAGCACTCTCATTTGGAAGATAGGAATGAAATAACTTCTGCCATCTAGGGCTGTGTGTATTGAATGAGTACAAACACAGAAAGACTTTAAAGATGATCTGGATTATAGTATGCACAGAAAGTTTCCTCCATTGACACTGAGGACCTCAGGTGAGAATCATTCCAAGAAATTTGAGTTCGGGGGGGAGGCATGTCTAATGGGGGTTAAGGGTGTGTAACTTTTGTCTTTTATTACATTGCTGGCAAGGAAGAAAATTGGCCACTCCTAACCTTAGGAGGAAGACATCTGTGTTTGCCTGGAGTGATTGCCAAGTGACATTTGCTGAGGAGCTGTTTCCTGTCTTCCATTCCATAAAAAAAAAAAAAAAAAATGTCTTGACAACCTACTCGATGTCTCTTTGCTGTACTTCCCTTTCTTAAGGAAGGTTGTGCCTACCAGGGACTGTTTCTGTCACTTACCTGTGCCCTGTCTGATTTTCTCCATGAGATTATGAATGTTCCAAGTTCAGTACTGTCTGGGTCGTAGCCCTGGAGTAAATACTCATGTAGAGTCCATCATAGTTCTGTAAGATGTATTCATAAATGAATGGATGCTAAATAATATGCTGGTGACTTCTAGGGCAATGACTCTATGGTCCATGTTCAGGAGGGGCATAGTAAGCATTCTGTGTTTAAGATGGAATCAGCAAGACTTGTGCTGTCCGTACTCTCAATGGAGACAAGCTGTCCCACTTTAGACTTTTACACAATCCTCACTGAACAACATATTGGTTCCTTGTTGCTTGCTCCTGAATAGACTCACATAGCATCTGGTTTCATAGAGATGCAAGCTATGTTACACTGCAGCAATGGATAGCTCAGATGTTTCCATTCTGTATGGATCAGCTCAAACATGCCTCTCCTTCTGTGTGAACGATACGCTTAGTGCTAATGGCACTATGTAGAAAATTGACTTCTCTACTCAATGATCAAGTTCATGTTGGCATTTCAACATCCAAATATGTTCCTAGATTTCTTTCTCGGAAAAAGAAAGCAAATGTGTCAAAACAAGGTGCTTTTTTTATGTCTATACCACTCAAAATAGAAAACATCGAAATAAATACCCCTTCTGGATCTTAACACTGTCTAAAAAGTTGTGTTTATAATTAGTTTTGAGGCACACTGAAAATCCAACTGGCTTCTTCTCGTTGATGGAATTCTCATGATGTCAAGCTTAGTAAAAAGGAGAACAGCAATTAAGTGTTAAGCATTGGCCTAAGAACTTCATGTCTACTTGGGTACACTTAGGAGCCAGGTGCTATTGTTGTTTCTGTTATGTGACAAGAGAATTAAGTCAAATGTAATATCAGCCGCTCATGATACTTTGTAACAGTATGGCTGGGGTCTTTATCTGACTACACAATGGGAGCTCTCAAGCGTTACATAATAATGTGAATTTTCTTCAATGCTGGGAATTGAATGGGGACCAGACAAGCATTCTCTCTCTGCTCTGTGTCCTGCCCCCTTTATTGATTTGATAAATTCATTCCCCCTAATCACTGCTCTCAACTTCTTATGATATTTTGCCTATATTTAGTTTTCTCTAGTTTTCAATTAGCCAGAATTGGAAAGAACTTGAAAATGAAGCTGCATCTCTGAGTTAACGGGACAACTTCCTGAGGAAGCATGAAACTTTTTCCTCTCTACGTTGCATATGTGTATACATGATTGTGTACATGTGTGTGTGTGGGCGTGCATGTGTCTGTTTGTGTCTGTGCATGCATATGCATGTGTGTTTTTCTGTCTGACCTTCCTGAATGCTTACTTACTAGTGCAGATCTGAAGGTATTCCATCTGAATTAACATTATTGGTGGAGATTCTGTTACCTTCCATGAAAATGTTGAGTGTAGCTCTTGAGTAACATGAAAGGATTTCATTCCCAAACTATTTTCCAAAAAAAACCCAAGTTCTTGAGCAAGAGGGTGGGAGTTGTTTAGGATTAAATATAGAAGCCCTGGGTTGAAATCCAATAGGTTTCCTGGGCCCAGGGACTCTTCTGGACTAACTGCTAGTGAGCTCTATAATTTTCCAAGGAGAGAGGTTCCTCCAGACTTTGAAGCATTTCTCCATCTGACTTATCAACAGCACACTTCCTCTAAGGGTGTTCTGTGGAGCAGTGTTCACACTGTGATGCATAAGGAAACAGCTTTCTTACTGTGTCAAATTTCCATGGCACTTGCTCTCCTTTCCTTAGGAGAATGTTATCTCTGCCTAATGTGGTACACAGCGATGCATGAGGGAATTTTCCAGGTGGTTTCACTACCAGGCAAAGCAGTATGCTTTAACAGCTCTATTCTGCTTCCTCACCAGATGTTTTATTCCATCTAGGACCTTGTGTTGTGGTGTCTCTGGCACGTTTGACAGTCGGCATGCGTGTTTCTTAACTCCTCCCTTCTCCATGAGCAAAGAGCAGCCATATTTTTTGCTGTCTGCTTTAACTTGGAAATTAATAATAGCTCACTAAAACCAGCAGCCCTCAATCTTGAAGACATTCACATTCATTCATTTGTATGTGTAGAGATGAAAGCTTTCACGCCCAGAAAATACCTCTACAGCCTCTGTGTCTTACTGCGTTACATAGTAAACACAAAACCCCAAGACTTGCAGAGTCCAACGGAGCCAGTTTCTGTCTTATAGATTTATGTTACTGGATCATAGTTATTTCAAATTCACCCCGAAGTGGCAGGACATCCAATACCATGAACAGTAACATGAAGAATGACACCTGAAATTAATTAGAATCATTTCAAATAGTTAAACATTTATTTTCCAATCTAATGCATATGTCTAGAACTGGAAGTTATAATCATGTACCTTTTAAAAAATTATTAGTAATAAAATAGTAAAATATGGAAATTTAAAATTGATATGTATTATTAAAACTTAAAAATTCAGCCGTAGTTGCCAATTAAAGCTTAGTTACTATATAAATAAATAAGCAATTTGAAATGACCTGCAGAAAATGCATTTCTATTTTTGGCAACTTAGATAGTCTTCTGTCATTGCCATGTGCTAATCTGTGGGAACACATGTGTGGGTATGCACACATATACACACCTCTTTGCTTGACCCCACATATCCTCAGGATATTTACTATGTATGTCAAATTTATTCAAACTCTATGTCAGTTTAAGAGTCCTGATTTGCTTTGTGGTTTCTCATTCATAGA
Organism: Arvicola amphibius; assembly: GCF_903992535.2. Classification (NCBI taxonomy): domain Eukaryota; kingdom Metazoa; phylum Chordata; class Mammalia; order Rodentia; family Cricetidae; genus Arvicola; species Arvicola amphibius. Next base: position 96,697,841 of record NC_052055.2, read on the forward strand.
TTTCTCCACTTCAGATCAAAAATGTACCTTGACCTAAGAAGACTGTGCTTTGGAGACTGTAGACAAGATTTTCTCTACTATTATTTTTTCTGAACAGAGTAATAATATGCATGATATTTATATTCTATTAAGTGTTATAAATAATCTAGAGATAACTCAAAAATGTGGGAAGCTATGTGTATATACAATTTTATATCAGGATTTTGATAATCATGAATCCTGGTGTCCGCATCAGGTCCTCACATTGAGAAATAAGTACACTGAACTATGACCTCCTTACCTAACTACCTAAATACTCTATTAACCAAGAAAACACACAAATGTGTGCACACGTACATGCACGCACACACACCCCCCACACACACACAGAGGCAAGATGTATCAATACAAAATTAGCTCCAGCCTTAGTAGAATTTAAGTTGTAGCTGTCTGTCATTCTGATGCCTCTGATGTCCCTTTCCTGTCACTAAGGTGATTCATTACACACTATTGCCTATTGAAATTCTTGTCACAAACCTGTTCTTCTGTTCCTTACCACATGACTTGGTCAAAATATTGTTTTGAAAATACAAAGGAAAACAAAGATAGGCCCCCTTAGCCTGCTTGGAATGATCAGTACCATCCTCCCAATCTACATCTTTTTATTTAGATTAAATTCATTTTATTATCAGAGAGAAATTTTCCCTTTGTGGCATAAAAACAATTCTTCCTTGTGTTTACTTTATAAGCATATCTCTCATGAAACTGATTATCAATTCTCTCTTCTGCTTTTAAAAAATATTTGTTTGCCTGTGATATGACAAACAATGCTTTAGTTATTCTATCAGTATATACAATGCAATGTTTATATTTCCCTTCATCAAAGAACACTTGTGTTCTTGTGTTCTTAGTTATCCCTTTACTGACTCTACATATATAAGTGCTGGGCACACATCAACTTTAACAGAAAGACTCCAAACAGCCATGGATGGGGGACAGTGATTCTTAATGGAAGAGACACACACAGTGAATTGTATCCTTCTCTGGCTTCTTCCCTAGAAACACTTGGGGTTGGTCGTTGGTTTTAACTACGTCATGAGAAGCATTCCAAAGAAGTATTTAGGCTGTGTCAAGAAAAATTATGGGGAATATTTATAAGAAAGAATGTCACAAAGAGTAACAAAGACAATGTGTATTAATGTGCACTGATATGGATGAGTACCAAGTAAAACCTTACAATTCCATTGGTATGGGGCTCAAAAGTAAGCGAGACCACTACAATGATGGAAGTCACTGCCATGCCCCCAAGAATTGTTGATGTGTAAGTAACCCAACCCTGGTTTGTGAAGAAGCAAGCTCCATTTTTATCCATGCTGTGATTATATGAGACTGTGCAAATGGAAAACCATAATTGTACTTTAGTCTCAAGCCGTTATCTTCAACTCTTAATACAACCAAATCACAGAAGAATGAAGAAGCAAGAAGGAAAAGATGATGCTATTCCTTGGTCTTCTCTTTATATCTGTTGAAGTCACAGTCAGTGCTCATAAAGAATCACACGGTTATAAGCCAGAGCTGATTTCTCAAAGAGCAACCTAGTAGTAATATCTTCCCTCAGGACTCATCTGCTATTTATGAGCTCACCTGTTCCTGACCTAGTGTAAACAATTGCCTACCTGATTTCCTTTTAGTGCTAATGATGTCTCCACAAGCATTAAAAGTTTCTTTACATTGTATCACTGTCTTCTGGTTTGGGAAGAGTAGGAAGGTAGAGGATAATCTTTCATCTTCCCCTTTCCCAGGTTTCATTGCTCCCTTCTCAGCTTTTTCTCCTCTCTTAAGCAATGCTTCTCAACTACGACTGCACATTGGGATCATGTGGGGAAAGTTGACAACACAAAGATGCTGACACCTGGGTCTGTCTCAGGTCAATGAAATAAGAAATGAAACTATTGACGTGGACTCTGGCCTTTTAAGTTCAAAGTCCGCTGGATATGTTCACTGAAAACCCTGAGTTAAAGGTGAATATCTCAAAAGTTCACATTTCCCAAGACTGTGTCATCTGAAACCTTACATTCTCTTTATACAAGTCCAACCTTGAAAATTGTAATTGTTAAAAAGGGCTAAATTACACTGTTTGATAGAAAAGGGTAATTTTATCTGCAATGGCACACAAACACTACGTTTTCCTTAGGTTAACAGAGAGATTTGAATTGCATTAATATAAAATTTCTATGTCTCCTCCCTTTCTTCTTCCTTCTCTCTTTCTTCTTCCCTCTCTTCACTTCCCTCTCCTTTTTCTTCTTTAATGCCATATTAAACCCCTAAGCTCACTATTACAAGTTTCCTTAGCTTTGCCAGTAGACACAGGACTGTTATCAGTAAAAGATATTGAGGAGGTATTGTAAAATAAAAATGTTTCCTTTTTCTACATTGTTTTCCTGGTAAGCTAAGGCAGTGACAGTTCTCATAGATCTAGACTGGGCTGGTATATGGCCTTGCATACTCAGCAACTTGCCGGCTAGTTTCTCCATCACAGTTGGTTGCAGTTGTAGGAATTCAATGTGCTACCAACAACCTTCACTTCATCACCACAAGAACTTCCAACTCAACATGTCTACTAAAGACCTTGCTAGCTCCTTCTGATCTCCCCATTAGAATCTTGTGAATAGAACAAATATGTGCCCAGTTTCCCAGTTGGGTTTAATTCCTACACCTTCCTTACCTAGCAAACTTGTTTTATTTCTGAAAAATTGCCCACATAAAGTCAGAATCAGCAATGCACACGACCTCAAATATCCACCGTTTGAGCACCTAGACCATCTCTGCAGTTGATGCTTTGCCTAGTAGGCCAGCAGAAGCTAGGACCAGTGATACACGTGGCCATGAATGCACAGCACCTGAGCAGCTAGACTATCTGCATAGCTGATGCTGTAGCCTGGGAGGCTGCTCCTCTCTCAAGCTTCTGCAGAGTGAAAAAGTCCACAGTGTCACTAGATTGGCCCTTTCCCAGGTCAAGGCTATACTTATTGACTGATTTTGTGTCACTTCCAGAGGCTTTTGTCAACACATTACAGGGTGGATTTCTAACAAATCCCAGATGGAATATTCATTCCTACCACCATAATGGCATAACAATTTCTATACCTTAGCCAAGCCAAATTTGCTTACTCAAGCCAGTTGGGTATCCCATTCCTGAGAGCAAGCTATGTACATGCTGGGGTGCTCTACCTTGTCCCCATTGATACTGATTGTTCCTTATATCTGCTACAACTACATCCTACATCTCTTTTGACTCCTTGTTAATAAAACAAGTCACTTCTTACATTTATATTTGACCACCCTTTCCTAATTTCTTCTTTATTGCATCATATCAGTGTGAAGATGGACTTTATTCAGATAACCGAAGAACATTCATTTTTAAATGTGTATTAGTCAATGTTACAATGTTACAGGTTATAGAAAGCTTGCTGTTTTCAACCATATTTATACAACGGGATGTGAATCATCTTTATTTTTACTGATGCCCACTTGAAGTCTTCATCTGTTATTCACTTACATTCTCCCTGCCCTAAGTATAGCGAGACCTACTTAGGTCATTAAGAACACGGTGTGTTTCCCAGACCTTTTGTGGTCCCTGTCCATTTTCCTTTAAGGCTCAACATGAAAAGGAGAGGGGAGGTTGCTACCCTGATGGTTTCCAAATCTGTCTCTGGTTCAGTGATATGTTCTTGATTGTGTAAAGTCTTGAAAAAGTAAAGAACATTGAGATAGCACCCTAGGAGCATGGGCATCAGGTGAAAAGAATAATGGAACATGAGACTGTGTCTGCACTTGAGCAGAAGTTTGAAGTTTTGTTAAGCCTGAGATCATGGAATTTATCAAAAAAAAAAAAAAAAAAAAAAAAAAAAAACAAAACTAGAGCTGTTTTAGTGCTGTGGCCAAGTAAGTCACAGGTTAAAGTTGACACACAATGGCTGCAGCTTCAGTCTCTATTACCTTGTCAGCAACCCATCCAGCCTGGTAATAAACCAACACCCACAGTAAGAACAAGAGAAGCTGATGCCCTATGCTATGCATCATTTGTAAATAAATAGCTTACTTTCAGTGTGCACTAGAATCTCTCTCACCCTTGTAAGATTTATGAGAATATTTCAATACTTTTCTGTAGTGGTTAGTTTTCCCTCAATGTCTCTGTACTCTGTATAAAATAAAAGGTAGTATCTAGACAGCATAGAAGAATCTGCCAGCTCTGGTTTGATTGTCTCAGAACCTGTGAATAAGGTATACTACAAGTCTTCAGCAATAGGGTCTTACCAAGGCTCAGGGAACATTTTTAAAGAGAAGAATGTCAAGGAAATAAGGACTGAGGATGGCAAGGCACATCACTCCAGTCATAACATAGCTGTTAGGCTTATAAACTCCATGAAGCAATGATTTCCTGTATAAGACTTGCATAAATTTGAGAGGTGAGAGAGGGGCTCATGATGATACAATATTATATGTAAGAGATCCCAAAATTTTCACCAACTTCTGGAAACAATTGAAAATTTTAGCAAAGTAGCAAGAAAAAGAAATCAAGTTACAAAAATCTGTAGTCTTTCTAGACAATAGTAATAAATACTGTGTAAGAGACCTGAACACAGTTCTCTTGCAGTAGTATCAAAGATAATAAAATATTTTAGAATAAAATTAACCAAGGAGGTAACAGTCCTTTACAATGAAAGATTGAAATCTCTGGATAAAGATGCTTAAAAAGATACGGAAAAATAGAAAAAGACCATATATTCATGACTTGATAGAATTAATATTGTAAAATTAACTATCCTGCCAAAAGCAATTTATAGATTCAATGACATCCAAGTCAAAATGTCCACAACATTCTCCACAAAACAGGGGAAACTCCTAATTTCATATGGAACCTGGAAAGACTCTGATTAGCCTAAGGAAGCTTGTGCAAAATGAATAGTACTGGAGAGAGATATTCTAGAATTTAATTTACTATATTTATTATTGGCTTATCAAAGGTAAGAGTGGTGATCCCTTTGGTAGGAGGGAGGGTTCTGAACAAGAAAAATTTAAAAAAGAGTTTGAGGAAAGATAGTTAAAAGAACTGTTCTCTTCAGAAAAGAACATCCCTTCACATGGAACCCAGAACAGTTTCTGACCAGAAGTGTGTTGCTTCTGCATGGACTGTTATCTGCAGCTGCCTGCGCTGCCCCTTCATAAATGCCTGCATTATCAGAGATCACTCATGACCTTTGTCATGAGCCACTTGTTCACAGACAGAGCCATATCTGTACTGTTTCCTCTAAGCCTGCTTTTCTAAAAGACACCTGAAATACGTTTATCCATTTCAACTAATTACATTGCCCATTGTACCCATTACCAACACACACTTCACTTGACAGTATAAAGCTGTCTCTCTATGATTATGTTTATCACATTTTAAATATTACCTTGACCTTCATTCTCCCAGCACATTCATCTCACTGTTTTTCATTTTCTCTTTCCCCAAATTCCCATGTAATAATTTAGCAGGAAATGAATAGAAGACTAAATTCTAATCCTTCAGTTATTTGAACCTGAACATTTTTCCACCTTTCTGTGCCTCAAGTATTTGATTTGCAAAATTATTTTAATACCCAATTTTTATATCACATAAAATCAGAGAGTATCAAAGATTAAGGAGTATATAAAACTGATTCCGATAAAGGCAATGCACTGGTAATAGGCCACGTGTATAAAGTTACTATTAATCACTGCTCAGACATTTCATTCTGACCTCTATTCTGGCAGCGATGCTCTTCAAGTTGTATTTCTTTGTCCACATAGGTAAAATCTTCATTCATTTATTCAATATGCTTTTAGTTTATTGACAACAACGAGCCAACAACGTTCGGAGGTGGGGTAGGGCAAACTATAGACCTAGGGTCCTGCAGCTTTCTTAACCATGGAGTATCTACACATCAGTCCTTAAGACAGACAAGAACAGGGATGCTCTCAGTCAGGACAGGCTGTAGACTGTTAAATCAACAACCCCAGGCTTTAGTGACATACTCCCATCTGGTATTTGCCAATGATGGGCAATAGAACTCCCTTCCTTCCTAAAGCTTCTGATGAATGCCTCAGGAGGGTGTGAAAACTTTTTAAAAATATCTTTAAATCAATATTGTAAGTAACTCTGATTAGTAAAATGTAATGTCTCCAGAACCTAATTCTTGCATGAAATAGCAATATTTCTTTACTGAACCACAGCTACCTATGATATTGCATTAATCACAAGAACTGTGACACTCTCCCTTGTGACTTGAAAGGAGAAGAAAATCCATGGTAGGCGAGCAGTAGAATTAACTGACAGAGTACTCTAGAATATATTTTGGGCAGTGAGATGGGGCTGGAGATGTAGCTCAGAGGTGATGTACTTGCCCGGTGTGCAGAAAGCCCTGGCACTAGTCCCTAACACCACAACAAGCTCAACATTGCTCTGTGTTAGCAAGACCGCTTCTTAGATAAGTTCCCATTGTACCCGAGTGGGAAAGGAAAGCAAAGGAAGGGAGGAAAGGAAACAAAGAAGTATGACAACCGAACTCAAAGTGACTGTGTACTTTTCACCTCAGAGGGTCATGGGAAGAAATGATACTTTAGAGTCAGCAGAAAAACCAGTGGTCCTCTCTATATTGAGACAGACTTTGCTGTGTTTTGAAGGCCCACATACACAGCGCTACTGAATTTGATTCTGCAAACCATAGCCACTCCAACGGAAGAGTTAAGAAAGAAAGCATTCAGAAAGCAATTTACTTTGAGAAAGAAACTGTTCAAACATAGAAGGAGCAGAAACGCAAAGAGGTTAAGGATAGAGAATGAGCAAGTATCACAAAAGGAAAAATCTCATGACAGGTAATGGGGAATGAACATGGGAGCAGATATGATAGGTAATTGTCAAGAAGAATTTATTTTTAAAGTATGACCGTCGATGTAGCGTTTATGGAAGATGAATCAGAGGGTTGCATCAGGGCTACTTTTCAGATGACTACTTAATATTCACACTGAAAAACTAGGATGTAAATTAGACCTGTGACCAGGAAGTTCGGGGGAAAGGCATTGGGTTTCATTTGGGGCGTTCAGGCTTGAGGTATCTGTGGTAAAAATCATAAGCGACACAATGGTGAGCAAATGACCTTGATGCACAGACAGCGGAAGGGAAGTTCAGAGAGAATTAGATCACGACCCTGTAGAATATCAGGTTTAAAATCAGATGGAAAATAGGATTACCCTGTGGGATTTTTCAGAGTTCAAGAAGATGAGTTAGAATATTAATTAAAGATACGATTCCAGAAGGCAAGGTAGCATGGTCCTCCAACTGTAGCCCACAGGAGGTGAACAAGCAAGAATCCTGCGGCCCAAGACAATCCGAGCTACAAAGTGAATCTCAAACACCGAAGGACTAGAGATGAAGGTCAGCAGTAAGATGCCTGAGAAAGGCTCTGGGTGCTATCCCTGGCACCATGCCAAAAGAGGAGGTACCACTCTAATGATCTAGTCACTGTTTTAGCTGCCTTTCACCTCATTTGCTAAGTGTATGAGTTTTGGGTTTTATAACTTGTTTTTCATGTAATTATGTGCGTATGTGTTTGTGTGAGGGTGTGTGAGTGGGTACCTGCGCATAGGTTCCAGAGGCATTGATCCCCTAGAGCTGGAATTACACCCAGTTCTTAATCACCAGATAAGGACGTTGGGAAATGAACTCCAGCCCCCTACACGAGCAGGGCATGCTTTCAAGTAACAAGGCTCTTCTCTAGTTCCTACTCGGAGTTTAAAATCGCTTAAAGCATAAATCATGAAAAGTCCATCTCAGATGTGATTCATTTACTTTTAAAGATGTTATAATTGAGGATACATCCTTTCAGAAAAAAAAAGCGTATCTCAAAGAACCTCCTTACGTTATTTCATCTTTGAATAATATACACTTAAAGCACCCCAAAGAGACTTACACACCCTTCTTTTTTAATTTTAAAAAAGCTATTCTATAAGTAAAAAAAGATGAAAAGAAATTGTTGGCCTCTGGTTCCCTACCGCATCTGAGATGGATATCTCTGTGAATGAGGTTCCCAAATTGATTAAGTAATTCAATCTGAAGGAGAAGACAATGCTGCCCTTGAGGTTTTCCTCTGACATCAAGCTGAAGGTTCAGCTAGAATGGGGCATAGGACGAGCACCCCCCCCATACCACTTCCTTCCTTTTTCTTCAGCTGGAGTTCGGAGTTTACCCATCTCTGCGTGAGACCTGTGGTTATTTTGATGTATCCTGTTTGATGCCATTAGAGAGGGGAATGCGCTCTAGAGCCAAATGACACAAGTGTGTGTCCTGGCATTAGCTTTAATGTGCACCTGGGTTTCAAAAAAGGAAAAACAGAAACCCAAGTTCCTTTCTTTCCCTTTTGGGATTCAACCCTAACACCATTTTGTTTAAATTTCATAGTTTCAGTTTCATCAAAGTCAAATGTGTTTATGTGAAATTGCACACCAGATGTTCGGAGCCATGGATGTTGGGGAGGATTTCGTCGCCAAGGTGACCCTGTGGATTTCATAATTATAAACCAAAGCCAGGATGTTTATATAAGGTTTCAACCATGGACTACATGGAAATTTGGTAATACGGGTGATATGGTCTCAAAGATATATCTATTTTATATATTTTAAGTGGTTTGTTTTAGGCAATTAGGGCCTGTACAAATTGAAGTTTGAAGAAGTGTAAATGGATGGAAAGTCTTTATAGATTCTGTTTCTATAATTCTTATCATCAGTGTGGTGTAACCCGTGAAGTAAGATAAAGGAAAGCAAGGTTTGCTGAACTTTAAACATGATGCTTGTGTATCTGGATTGTCAATGTCATTGCTTAACAGCCATACTTGCACACTTGCCCCCCTTTTTTTAAAGCACAGACTGCTAAATCTTACCATCAAGTTTCTGAATCTGATCCTAGATGCAGTCTGAGGTTTTCCAATGCTCTATCAGGGTCTAAAACTGCTGTTCTTTGTCCAAGGGCTATAACTTTGTGAGGCTGAATGAATATCTGGTCAAATCAAGCCTATTTAATGTAGCAGTCAATTTAGTGTTGCTGGAAAAAAAATCCCAGAAGTTGGATTTTTGTTGTTGTTGTTGTTGTTGTTGAAGAGATTTACTTAGCTTACATTTTTGAGGCTGGCATTCCAGATAATGTATTGCTGGCTCTGGAATGATTTCTTGGGTTGTCATTACATGATGAAAGCCATCATGGTAGAAACAATGCAAAGAGGAGAGTAAATTGGCGAGCTAGAATGTCCACGGCATGGAGGGGGTAGTTTATGTCTTATAGCAACTAATTTTTGAGAGGACTAGCATATCATGTGAGAACTACATAAATGTTTCATGAAGGCAATGCCAAAATGTCCTAATTGCGTTCATGAAGACCCACGTTCAGCATCTCCTCACTGGGACCAGGAGTCTAATACAAGAGCTATTGGGAGACCAGTCACTTCTAAATCAGGCTGACTCTTCACAGAAAATAAACGGATGCTTCTGGGAATCTCCAGCCAGCATGTGAAAAGCATTACAAGAAGGAGGACTGTATAGAGGGGCCCAGAAAGCCAGACAGAGGAATCCAGTGCAACTACAGAGTCTTATCGAAGTAGAATTTTCTGGAATGCTCCTGTAGACAAAAGTGATGACACAAAGGTAAGCAATTGTCATGAGGGTCCAGCATGGGTGGTCCAGTGTCCTCAGAGAGTGGCCTCTAAATGAACAACTGCTACGGAACAAACCCCAAGTGCAAACTGTTGTACTGTGCTCAATCCTCAGCCTCCTGAATCACAGTGTTTGGGGTCCAAAACACTAACAAGCTCAGGATTGATTCTGATGGATGTTTCTTTTCACGAATCCGAGTTTCCATGCAGTTATATCAGCATAGCTATTTGATTACTCAGGTAGACAGCAAATATGAAATTTATGAGTGCCAATGTCATTATTTTGTATGTATTTCTCCAAATATCCATAGATTACCACTTATATCATTTCAACAAACCTTTTCTCTATGACTAGAGGACTCACAATTCTGAACAACTTCAAATGAGTAACATTGGAAGCTGAAAAGACAGGTTGTCTTAAGGTAGTTTCTGAAGGCTATGATTGAACACCCCATACTGGGTCATTTACAAATCACAGGATTTTATGTAGTGTAGTCATTTAACTCTACTTAAACATGCTCCAGATGTTGACATAGTAAGCACTGACCAGTCCTGTACCCTTAAATTGGGGAGTTTCCATCCTGCCACACCATTGTAGTATAACAACCAGACCTGGCTTAGTTTGTTTCCATTACTGTAGCAAAATGATGAAACACACAGCGAACGGAGGGTTGTGTAGCTGAGGGTTCTAGAAGCTAACAAATAGAAGTGTCTGGTGAGGATCTCTGGCTATATCACAGCATAGTGGGCGGTCTCACATGAGGAGACTTGGTTTGTCTGCTTAGAGAGTTTCTGATGCTCTCAGAACACCATCTCCTGCATATATGAGTTTGGGAATTAAATTCCCAGCACATGACCATTAAGAACACACCTTCAAATCAGGGAAGAGAGGGTGGTTCAAAGAATTATCATATGCCTTAAATGGTTTAAATCTCCAATCTAAATGTTCTAAATGCAATGTCAAGTCACCTGATATTTTCCAAAATTATGAAATCTAGAACAAACCACTGTCGTCCATGAGATTCCCTGCTGTCATGTGGCCCCAATATTATTTTAATATATAGCCAAGCCTAAGAATAAGTATTAGTCCTAAATAAGTCATAGGTCAGAACGTTTGGTCTGAATCTATGACCTGCACTGAAGGGCTTATAGAACGTTGGTGAGGGTCATATGTCTTGCAAAGAATGACAGTAGACAAAGATAAAATGTTCCACATGCATCACCATTCCCAAGACACCAGAAAGTTATTCATAGTGAGTGCTGGAAGCAATCCCGGTAATCAATGGGTACTTTTAAAACAGTGGGGCTTTCTGTCAAATGTGGCCATGCAGTGTCTGGAAGGCCATCTGTACCGACATTGTCAAAGGAATTTTTGGAGCAAGCAAGAATTGGGACCAGATGAACCTCTGGTCCTTCTAAGACTGAGATAGATTCTTGGTTATTTTGCTGTTTGCCGTTTTGCTGGTTCAGCAATGAGAAATAGATAGTAGGATTGAAACCATCCTGTGGAAACAGTTAGGGTTAAAAAATTACCCACAGATCTATTTTATCTGAATTCTGCTATTTTATATAAATGTCTTTACACATTTCTATTCAGGATTTGGAAAATATCCATGATTAATCTTGTCAATATGCTTTCTCTATGTTTAATACTAAAATATCACGGTAACTCAGTGAAAGCAATAGTAAATTAATATTAACATTTGTATCCCATTTCAAGAACTTCTATGCAGTCCAGAATCCTACATCCAACTGTCTGAATTCCTCCCCTAACTTCACTGAAAGGCATGGCCCAAACATGATTTTGATTGCTCTGATCAATTGCTGCTCACTTACCTTCTTCTCTTCCTCTTTCAGATACACAACTCTGGCTGAGCATCCACAGTGGCTACTTGGACCCTTCTTTCGTCTTCTGACCCAGGTTGGGCTTGGCTGTGTATCCTGTTTTGGAGATTAGAAGCTGAGGAAGGGGCTATGCCACTTCTTAGATCAGATTAGTGATCAATTGTGTGTTTCTGCTCATGTCCTCAAGAGTCCCTTTTCTTGTGAGGAAGGGTAGGCTCTAATTTGTGGCAATTCCTTTAGCCCGGGCCAAAGACACAGCCCGTGGAGGAGAAATGTCTATGTTCATTTCAGTCTTGCAGACTCACTGTTTAAACCATTATATGTTTTATGCATGGTTGGTTGATTTGCTTTGTACGAGGTCAGTGTAGTTCTCATACCGGGTTCTTGGGTTGGTCTTCCTTCCTGGTTTTCTTTTATCGTGTGGTCACTGAGATTGTAACTTATCTTCAGTTACACCTCAGTGCCTTTAATTAGAATGGGATCCCCTTTGTCACCATGGCTTCTCCACCACCGATTTTCTGGAGAAATGGAACCAACCGTCCTGTAAAAATGTCTGTGGAGTACCTAGGTGTACTCCATGATGACAAATGGGCCCTAAAATGGAACTGAAGAGGTATTAGCCTTAATTCCCATTGTTTGTGGTCAATGAGAAAGGTAATGCTTAGTGCTGTGCCACTGAACCCGTGTGTTGTCTGACTACCTCATGTCTGGTAAACTGTGGAATTTATTTATTTTATAAACATGTGATAATGTTTTATGTCAAAATTGTTCATAGATGTATATGTGAATATATTCTTTCCTCTTTTTACACAAAAAGTGACAGATGGCATAGTATACCCACTTTAAAATTTCTTGCATTTTAAATTAAAATATGCCAAACAAATAACTCCGTATCTGTACATGGAAAATTACTTTTTTCTGTGTTAAAACTACATTCTAATGTTCTCAGCCATCCTCTATTGATAGGTATTTGATTGCATATTTTTGTATTATGCTCATTTCATTTTATATCTGAAGACGGACCCTGGGGATTGACTTTTGAAAGCAGGCCTGCTCAATCCAACAGCAAGTATCTGTGTAACTCTGTTAGGTGTCAGCTTTGCCTGGGCTATACATTTTGCATCTTCTCCAGTAATGTAATAGACACGAGAGCTCTTTTCAGCATCATTAATCAAGTGGATCATTCAGCTTGTCCATATAGTGGGGCCATGTTTTCGTCATTGGTGGTCAAGTTAAGTATGCATCCAGTGTTCAAGGGCAATGAATATTAATTTTTCTAAACAGTTTTTTGTATCTTTATTTCATTATTAATTTTACAATCCTTTTACTAGATTAGGGTATCTGTCATTCTTTTATTTACCAAATCTTATCATCTGGTTTTCCTTTTTTGCAAAGGGCATGTAGTAGGTGTTGTGATGTTCCTACATGATGTTGTTCTTCAGGGATCCTGTTGTGTAGGTTTATCAAAGTGTGTGCCACTCTGAGTCTTTCTTATAATCACCTCACCATTGAAATCACACATTTTCATTTTTCTCTCTCGTGACATGCTATGAGAATGGTGTCATAACTTCTTATCCCCATGTGTTTGGTGACACTTCCACATAATGGAGTCTGGGTTTGCATGTTGGCTGCTTTTCATTCTTCATGTGCACACTGGCTATATTATTCTTTTGATCTGTAATATGATGTATTCTTGAAAAACATTATTTAGGTTTTTAAGTAATCTGAATATATTTTAAAGACAAATATAAATGAAATAGCATCTCATAATTTTTAGAACTTTCATTTGCTTGAAACTATGACTTATTCCTTGATAATTTTTATACAAATAGTGCTCATTTAGCCCTTCTCTGTGTTGATAAAGGTAGCTGTCAATTGATTCATTGATTTTTCAAATTACCAGCCTTTGGTCCAGTTCAGTAGCTCCCTAAAATGTCAATAGTTCCTCAGTAATTCCTTCATCTTTTGCTTCCTGCTTCTCATCTTTGCCTTACTTTTGTTCTCTTCCTAATATTTCTAGGTGAAGCTCATTCCATTTATATGTGACTCATTGCTCTGGATTCTTCTGAGCATGAGTTTCTGAGGTCTAGGAGTTCTGTTGACCCCCTTGATGCTGAAATTGTTTGATAGTGAGTTTATTTTATTTATTTAGTTAGTTTCTTGGTAGATAGGTCTTGGAAAAGGAAAGATAGATACCTAATATCAATCTTCCATGCCAACACCACCATAAATCTGTCTGCTGGACTAAAGATGACACTTGGTTTTAAATATGGGGTTTTGAGAACCAAGTAGCACCAGTTGGCTGTGTTTTCCCACATAGAAAGAGTCCTGGTGCTCAGGGCTACAGTATTTGCTGGAAGCACAGTCTCTGGGGGGATTTCCTGAAGGGCAGAGATTTTAGACCCCAGGAAGAAGACACTTTGTGGAGCTCAGAGGCTTTACAAGGTAGTTGGCTAAATTTACTGCAACACGTGGCTCAGAGACAAAACTGAATTTCTATTTTCTATAGTCGTCATTGGCAGAGCGAAAGATTTCTTACAGGAAAAGAACGAGAGACGAGGAATAAATGAGAGCAATCCTGACACCCAAAAGAAAGAGTTCATTAAAGATGGCTTCCTGCTCCTCCTTATCTGGGAATATGAACAATCTCATTACCAGTATAAGGAACATTATCACTTGCTTCCATAAAGGACTTTCACATGAAAACATATACGGATAACAAGAGTGGAGAGAACATTCAAGGTCAAAAGCAGAGAAGGAAGAAGCGGTGAAGATCAATGTTTCATGGAAAGTCAGCGTTGCCTGCAGGTACAGAATGGGGACTGATTGAGACGGACAAGAAGCATCAGTTCTGGCAATGGGTACACACCTAGTAAGAGCAAGGCAGCCGGCACAATAAACTGAGCATAGGAAGAAAGAAATGAGCATGCAATGTGGACATGGGGTTAGCCCAGAACGCGGTAGTGCAGATGGCTCAGCTCCTCCAGATTGTAACTCTACTTAAGGAAGACGTGGGAGGTGGAAAGCAGAATGTGGACTGCTTAGGAGCCCTGGGGATGGAGGGAATCCTTGGCTCTTTTTAAAATCTCTTTCTTGTTCTTAGAGACACTTATGCTAGCTGCCAATCAGAGTGGCTAACAAGTCTCAAAAAAAAGTTGTGAAAGAAGTTGTTATCATACAATAGGACTTCACTCCAGCCAATCCATGTGGGTGGGGGATTGGTTCCCCAGGTCTGGTTGTCTTGGTAGGTGCACATTCACCAGATAAGCAAGAATTCTTCACCAGGTGGTCAGAGTTTGGCTTCATTGTATGTAAAACTAATGCCACGAGACTCTGCTTTACCCATAGTTTCATTCACGGAACCCTTTTCCCTTAACTGCACTTAAATTCAAACAAGCATAAAGAGAACCTTGTGGTAGAGGAGAGACAGAGAATGCTGGGAGCTAACGGGGACTGGCTAGACAGGAAGCAACATTCTTTTGCAGGAGCAGCGAATGTGAGATACAGATAACTAGCCTGCAGCAGAGATGCTCCAAGCACCTCAGAAACAAAAGACTTAAAGAGCATGTGGAATTACATCAGGACAGTGATGGGGAGAGCTATTGACCCAGAACACAATGGTAAGGCAGTGAGATTTCAACCAAGTGAAAGAATGACCGCCGAACAAATAGTCTGGGGCGCATACACGTGCATCAGCATCCCTAACTTTATCCAGGATCTTCCTCTGCTGACCTGCAAGCTGAGATATCATGATGCCTGAAGAAGGGCTGTGCTCATTGTTTAGTGGGGACTTCCCTGGGGAGCAGAAGAACATTGCCATTATCATAGGCAGTCCTTGAAAAACAGAATACAGACATCTCCACAGAAGGTCTGCAATGTACTGAGATAGCTTCAACAGTGGGAACATTAGGAAACCATCATGCAGTAACAGGGACCTGGAGAATGCAAGGGTCTATGCTTAAGGCCAATTGCATTCAATGACTTCAGTGTACAGCTTGCTGACTCTGTGATTCTTGGTTGACAACAAAAGGTCAAGGAGTCTAATCAAATTGGCGCTGCTCTATTATACACTCAGGTGGGAGAGATTCCCTTCACTAGGGTCTGAAAGCCACGTGGAAGCACCCCATCAGCAAATTCCCTGCTCCTGTGCCATTCTCTCTTGCTGCATTTGCCTCTCGCTGTCATTTATTTAGATGCTTTTTTTTCTTCCTTGGTTATTTCTACTTCTATCCCTCTCTTTTTCCTTTTAAATATACACACTCTCCTGGTAGGGTGAGCTGGAACATTATTATTGCTGTGAGGAGATCACAAACAGGCTCTGTCTGTATTCACAAATCGCCAAGGGGAGGAAAACAGCGAATCCTGCTTATCCAGATGTTGGCAAATACAAAGGCTCAGAACGCCCTTCACCCCCAGAAAACACCCCAAAGCACAGCCCACAATCAAACTAAGACCGTCTGGCAGTAATGAGCTGAACAATGAGATCCCATTACTACAGCACGTAGGTCAAGATTCAGACAACTTATGTGCTCTTCATTGAAATACAGAATATATCTCAAAAATTTCCACAATCACGTATTCCTTTCTCTCTCTCTCTCTCTCTCTCTCTCTCTCTCTCTCTCTCTCTCTCTCTCTCTCTCTCTCTCCCCTCTTTTTTTCCTT
The DNA here is from genome assembly GCF_903992535.2 of Arvicola amphibius. Lineage (NCBI taxonomy): Eukaryota > Metazoa > Chordata > Mammalia > Rodentia > Cricetidae > Arvicola > Arvicola amphibius. Next base: position 96,714,052 of record NC_052055.2, read on the forward strand.
TCTTTTTAAAGGGGATGGTTCTGGTTTGAAGCAAGTATGTTTGTTTTTCCTGCATAATAACTCCTAGCTTAGAGGAAAAGTTAGTATTGTTAAGGCAAAGGAATAATATCTCTCTATGGTATGGTAGTGTGATTCTTTCTTTCTCTTTCTTTCTTTCTTTCTTTCTTTCTTTCTTTCTTTCTTTCTTTCTTTCTTCCCATCTGGTTTGTCAGAAAAGTCTCCTACCTCTGATATTTATACAATATCATGCAAATGTCAAAATCTGAATGTCATCTTCAAAGACCCTTTTATGTCAGGCAACCCCTTTATAGGAAAAAAATAAACAATTTTATGTATGCATGCTTGATGCCAGTCCAATTAATAAAAGCCTTTTTTGCTATGCTTGGCTACAAGCAAGTTTCTCTTTTGAAAATGAACAGAGGGAGAATGAGATAAAGGTCTGTATTGTTTCCTTGCTAATTTTACACTTTCATTTTTAATTTGTGTTTGGATGTGAGGATCTTGGTGCAGATGGTGTGATAGTCCACAGTATGTTCTGAGAACCTGAAATGATAACAAAGATATGCAAATCGAGAGGGTGCTTTGGATGAAAGCCAAGATAGCCCATTCCACAATAGCTGAAAACAAATTGATGCGCCCGGCAAACTACCCAGAGTAGCACTAGGAGATGTAACAGTGCCAAAACAAATTATATTAATGACCTCAGCAGTTTGCTCAGTTCTATTGGCCAGCTTAATGTTGGTTACACTTGTCTGCATTGGCACTTCATTTACTGTGCGAAACAACTTTTCTAAAAAAAAAAAAAAAAGGCAAAACAAAGTGAAAAAAAAAACCGATAAACTTAATGCAACTTAATCTTCATAATTATAAAAAATGTTGTAAGATTATTTTGGCACCTAGAGAATGTTTAGTGATACTTGATATACCAAAAATGAAAGGAAAACCAAATTGTTAATATTTACAATGTAATAAAAAAATGTCACAACTGTATCATTTTAAGGAAAATATTTATTCTTACGGTAAATGGAATGTAGAACCAAAATGCAGAGTTTAGTCATTAATAGCATTGAGATTACTTTAAAGGGGAATTTAGTGAAAATAATTGAAATAAAATGATTTCCAATTTTTTTTTTTTTTTTTTTTTTGCAGCTAAACATGCTTGGAATACACGATGTGTCGAAGTCCACAGTTCAGGGCATGAAATATACTGTCCCAGAGGCAAGAATAATAAAGCCAGATTACATGACAGAGGGAGAGAGGAAAATCTCTATGGAAAATGTAAAAGTTAAAGAATAAACTACCTAATTTGGGATGTTATATATACGATTATGAGTGTATTTGTAGTTATTTATTATTATTTGCTCATAAATTAAGGTAAAAACTTGATCAGAAGAGTCCCAGTTCTTGCTGTATTTCTAGCATGTTTGAGGTGGCCAGCCCAATTAACAGCTGTTGGGCTCCTCTCATAGACTGCAGCTTCCACAAACCAGAATTACTATTTTTTAATCTTAGGTCCTACTAAACATTTAACTCAAGGCTCATGAGAAAAATACATATCCATTTTTAAAGGCAACTATCTCACAAATTAATGTCAGACTTAAAGTGCTTACTTCTCGAATAGCTCACGTGACACTTCATTAAAATAACAAACAACCAAACAAATGAAAAAAAAAAAAAAACCTGGCTTAGGAGACGCTGCTATGTTTTCCACATGCAGTGAATTGCTTTCAGGAGAAAACTGCAGCTGCCCCGTCTTCCAAGCTTTGGCAAAATAATTGATAAGTAAACAGTCTATGGATCTGAGAGAGACAAGCCCGGAGAACCCGGAGTAGAAGTACTAAGAAGGGGAAAGCACCACTTGTTGCTTGGGAATGAGTCTATTTCATGCAAAATCCACATGATCAGTGAATAAAAATGAGATATGTGTAAGGATTGGGTGGGGTTTCTGGCTCTGGAACTTTACATACACCTCAGCATATCCAGTGTGGGAAGAGACCGAGGCACAGACAAAGCCATGCCCCAGAAAGCTGGCCGTCGAGTTACATGCGCTTCTCCAAATTGGAAGCTGATTCTTAGTTTTAACATAGGATTATTTTCATCCAAGAATTCTTTCTTTGTGCTCCCATCCTTTCTTTTGTAATTTCATTTCTCTCTCTCTCTCTCTCTCTCTCTCTCCCCCTCCCTCCCTCCCTCCCTCCCTCCCTCTCTCCTTTTTTTTTTTTACAGATTATTTCTGATTTAAAATTTTCCAAATGTGAAAAGACAGGAGATGGAAGGATTGTTGTTTAATAAACAGGCACATGTAATCCATATGTCAATCATTATGTGGTTTTAGCTTTTGATGCTTTTGATACCGATTCAAGGTGAACTGGGCCTTGGCAAAATACACAAGTGTGAAAATTTCCTGCTAATCAAGCAGAGTGCAACAGGTTACAGTGAAATATAGCAGTTCCTCTTTTGTGTTTTGTTTTGTTTTGTTTTGCTTTGTTTTGTTTTGGAGGATAACTTGAATCCAAGCTGGGGGGACCAGCTAAGCAATTAGACCCCTCTATATCTGTTAGACTCTTCATCCTAAGAATCCTTCTGAAAGAAGCTCTCCTGATCTGCATTAAGCGCATATGAGAAGAGAATTTCTCTTCAACAAACACCCGCTCTTATTAGTTATTTAATCAAAGTTACGCCAAAATATAGGCTCTCTGATGAGCCCCCAGGTGACCCTTGGTTTGAGGAGGGCCGATGAGCTAAAAAAGAAGATCTCGGAGCTGTCCATCAATTTCTGAGGCACACAGAAAGCCCAAGCAGGAAGGCAGTGTACTCTCGGTCTTTATGCATAATACATACCAAATAGGTGCAGTGGTATGTAAAGTGAATTTTAATTGGTTATAATTGTCATTTCATTTAGTAAAGTATTGTCTGGAGACCAGGATATCAATTAGCACTCTATGGACTCTGTTACTTATGAAAATATGCATATAGAGAGAAATGTGCTCAAGCACTGGATGTACTTTAATTAAGAAAGTGGGACAATAATTTAAAGACCTTTAAAGTATCAATTAATTGCTATAGAAGCAACATCTGAGCATAAACCTGGTGAAGTAAAAAGAAAACTCAGTGCATCTGCTTTAAATAAATTTAAAAAGTGTGTTCTAGTTTTGTTCTTGATTTTTTTTCCTGAGGCATATATTTGACATTCTGTAAGAAAAATCTGCAGGAACACACAGGAACACACACACACAAACACACACACACACACACACACACACACACATACACACACAATGTCCCTACAGTGTTGAAGTTTTTCATTAATTTCCAGTTCTGATATATATGCATTTAGTGAAAGAAGAGAGAAAAAACAATAACATTAAGTCCAGAGTCCCCCAAGAAGATCTCTTTCAGACGTCCTTCATTTCCTCAGAATTAATAGACGTCCAGACATCAATAAGGTAGAAGAAAAGATGATTGATGTATTTCGTTTTATTATTAAATTGTTGGTAACCAAGGCAGCTTTTCTTTTTTTCCGTGGGGATGAAGAGGGACCTGTCCCTTTTTAACCACTTGCTCTGAATGACTTTTATGCCCAATATCAGTGAGAAGAGAGGATGAATGTCACCTCTCCTCTCCTACTCCTCCTGCTGATGCCTACTCCTTCCTTTGATTGACAGCTACTAATAACCTTCCCGCCCTAAGTGCCATGGAGACACTTTATTAGGACAAACAGCCAAGGAAATCTAGGACTGGAGCCAAGTCTGCAGTGAGTTATTATCGGGCTTGTATTTATCTCAGCTTTGTAATTTTTTCAGTGATATGCAAATCCCGAAATAGATCTTCTGCTGTTGAAGGACAGGTCCCTCTGTTAATTGATCCACTGAGATTCACTCTACCCTCTTTCAGCTCCCAGCCAGGGAAACGTGCGACATGAAAGAGGCTCAGAGCCATGCACAGGACACAGATATTCTCCACACACACCTTCCCTGAGAGGAGCCTCCACACTGAAAATACATTTCTGTTCAGGAAACCACCTTCCCTCTCAATAGTGTCTGCCCAGCAGATCAAACTGATTTGTTTGTTTACTAGTTGTGTGTCAGAAAAAAACACTTTCAAATTATAACCAAATATGGTTTCAGATGGGATTTGCATTTTTCTCCAGAAACACGCAGAACTCACATAGATTGCAAATATATTAAAACTAATTCAGTGAGAACCAGCATTTTTTATGAGAAAATAAATGTAGGGCAAATCATGAAGTAGGAAATTTGCTTTTCCTAGCAACAGTTCCTTCTTTGCACATTAAAAATACAGGTGCACATGCCTAGGCTTTCCCAGACTTTGGACAGCCGACATATGTCACCATCATCACTCTCCCTCTCTCTCTCTCTCTCTCTCTCTCTCTCTCTCTCTCTCTCTCTCTCTCTCTCTCTCTGCACACGTGTGTGTGTGTGTGTGTATGCACACCCATATACATAGCTTAGGAAACTTATGGTCAGGTCACTGATACCCATACTAGTAACACAATAGTGTATTGGTAGATTTTTGAATGGTTACAAAGCTCTTAAAAGCAGAACTTGGGCACAGACAATCAAAATGTGAGCTAAATAACTAAATATTGATTAGTATTCTGTACAGATTCTATATAATATTGGAGAGATCATGGACGTGGATTCAGAAATCCTTGATTTTAAGACTACAACCATCAGAAATTTCTCCTTTTCAAATCCAGGGTCTCCCTAAATACATTAATAATTCATAAGGACATTCTTGTTTTTGTTGTATTGTGCCTTCCTTGGACATGAAATTAAAAATTTGTGGAGAATTTCTTCATGAATTCTCATTCTGAAACAAGTCATAAAAAGAATTTGAAATTACCTAATATTATTATGTAATATAATGTAGGGTCCTCTCCTAAAGTGTGGTTAGAAAATCTGGGGACTGAGTACCTACCAAAAGATTGTTCACTGGGGTATTAAATGGCCTGAGAAGTCTATCAGCAAATGTACTGTGAGACCAAAGTTATCTATTTCTACATGGGACACTTCCATGGAGGACTACAGAAATCTACCTTATAATTCCTTTCCTTCACAAATTTTAACATGGGAAGTAATAAATGTGCACCAGACAACCAAGTACTTATCCAAGAGTTGCGTTCTACTCCTCACTGAAGCCCAAGACAAATAAAATTACCTCCTGAACGTCTTTGCTCACCGTCCAGGATACATCCCCAGGCTCCTCTCCTACCCTGTCACCTTGCGATGTCATTCAAAAGGTGGAGAAGACATTCAAAAAGTGGTGGCAAGAGGGTTGATTTCTCTACCAGGTTGGGCCCTGATGATAGCTATGCCATAATCAGTTGTTGCAATTTGGAGATGGGCCAGCTTTCCAGGTAGCTGAGATCGTCAATTGAAGCGAGGAAACATGCGTGTGCTGGCTAAACATTTTACAGAATTCAGCTCATCTGGTGCTGTTACTAGGACAAACACCTCATGGTGGTGGGAGAATATGACAAAGCACATATCCATAGTAGGAAAGTATGGAAGTATGGCAAGATGAAGGGCATCCCATGATCCTTTTCTCGACAACCCATCAGTGACCTAATTGCCAAGTCTTAAAGACTCTTCTACCACTGATGGTACTGTTGGGGGCCACCTTTGTGTGGAACACTGGAGGGACGCTCAGCACTCAAACTGTAGCAAAGTCCTATCTGTATCTGTGCAGAAACCATACATGCTGATAACTGCCCTATAAATCCAAGCTCCCCACAACACAGAAATGTTTTGCCAGTGTGGGGAGAGGTTAATATAGTCTGTTCTTTCTTGAAAGAAAAAAAAAACAATTCTGCTATCTAAGAAATTAAGCGATTCTGTAGAATAAAAATACAGATGTTATTTATTTTGTCAATGTGTATTTTGATATTGGACAAAGCCATGCATTTTCAATTAAATGTCCCATAGATATAGAAGACTTTTTTGGTGAATCACAAATGAACACAGAGAAAAATGTTATCCCTACATCCAAAAATCACAGTGGAAGTCATGGGAATGGTAGTCTTAATTTAGTGTGTATATCCATTCAAAAGTCATTTTTTAGCTTTCATATATAATACTCATATAGCATGACTCATTAATAATTTCACTCCTCCTAAATACTGAGTTTGCAAAGAGACACATTATACTGTGTGACTGTCATGTCATATTCAGAGCGCTGTAGCCACCTTCCCACATCTCTCTCGGCAGGCACTGTACCAGCTAGCCATGCCTTCACTTTTTATTTTGAAACAGAGCTTCTCTGAGTGCTGGGACTGGCCTTGTGCTCAGTCTGCCCGGCAGATCTGGAGCTTGTCATCTGTCTGCCTTAGACACCTAAGTCATTTGAGATTATAAACCCGTGTCACAGCTGGCCTCAAAGGGTGTGTAAGACCTGCTAGTACAATAAGTAGGGAGAAATTGTATTTTATTTTAATACTACTCCTTAGAGTGTGTATTCTAATTAGAGACAGAACACGTGTATATCTGGAGGGGTGGGAAGTGAAGAGGAACTGGGAAGTTCAGGGGAAGGGGGAAGCAATAATCAGAACACACCGCATAAAAATCTTTTTTTAATAAAAGAAAAAAGCGATTGCAAGAATAAAGGTATAAAGGAATTTTTAAGGAGAAAGTATCTTTGAGAAATTATATAATGTTTATCGATAGCAAAGATCATTTCAAAAAATTCTAATCCCCCTAATGCTCTTATTCTACTAAAGGAAGTTTAAATCTTTGAACTAGAGACACAACAAAAGTCAAGGGACCTTCTTCCAGAGATCTTTTCGCTCCCAGGGGACATTGAGCAACATAGTCTATATGATATTGATTACATTTTCATCAGCTGTCCAGATATTGTCCCATTGCTTAAGAAAAATATGAACAAAAGAAAAAATATGACTATTTTGAGTAATGAAAGCACAAAAAAGGAGCATAGTTCAGCCCTAGTATTTGCCTCTCCTGTGACCATGCATTTCCAGCATTCAGCTAGGTGTAGATCAAGTTAGTCTTTACCATATGATAATCTGCTAATAGCTTTGCATATAGAAAATAGGCATTTAGCTATGCTGTTGGAAATCTTTCACAATCCAAGATAGGATGCCCTACATTTAGTGATCTAAACTCAATAAGTGCATATTAAATTTTTAATACTTTCTAAGCTACCATATACTACACAGAGCTTATCAAGAACAGTCTCGGTGTACCAACCCCTTGAAAAATGGCTGATTCTGATTGGGACAGACAATTCAGTAGGTAAGAGCATTTGCTGTGCATGCAAGGAGACTTGAGCTTGCATTTTCAAAAAAAAAAAAAAAAACACGTTAAAATCTGGGCGTGGCCATGCCTAGAACCACAGTGGTGGTAGTGTAAATGTGTGTGTCACGGGGAGAGGATGGAGGTTGACTGGCTTTGTTCACATCAACTTTGCTTTGGATCCAGTGAGAAACCCTGTCTCAGGGGAATAAGGTGGAGAGCGACAGCAAGACACCAGATATTCTCCTTTGGTCTGCACCCATGTGTAAAGGGAACACAGGCTAAAATACACCCTTAGAGACACATGCGCACATCCCTGCCGGGAGCCATCCCCGGTGGTCCACAGGTACCAGCAGAGGATGTAAGGAGCTGGTGAGGCAGGAAGTGAGCCAGGCCAGGATGGTCAGGAGAATCTTGCAGCATGACTAACTAGCAGCCAGAGCGCTTCTTTATTTATACGGAATTTAGTAAGTAGAGATTTATGTTGTTCCAAAAACATAGATTGTATCATTTTTGATTTTTGGACATTTGTTTCACTTCCTTTTGCTCATCTTTTAGTCATCATTAATAAACTATGACAGAACAGTTATCATTTCCAGTCATTTTTTTCTCAAGCTTTGACATCATTGATAAACAAAGTTATCATTGTTACTCATTTACCCCCTAACCCAGTTTTTAAGAATCTAGAGGCAAATGGCAGCCTATCTTCAGGTTGGTAGCTCTGGTTGCTTCAAGGATACTAGACCAAAACCAAGTCTTCAAGCCAGCACAGGTATAGTGACATGACCCAAGCAGTGTATTGTTAACTCTTACAGTTATTATTTAAATTCTGGTATAATACAATGTTTATATTTTAGATCTTTATAGAATTCGCTGTAAGTCTAATCCTCGCATTCATATGACATCACAGTGGTTCTGCATGTGTTAACTTTTCTAAGAAAGGAAGTCCGGGCATCTCACCCTTTTGTTATCTTTCCACTCCATACTTTGCTCATCAAGTCTCTGTGTAGGGCAGAGGTAACTTCAACTAGTCTAACCTTGTTGCTGTATATGCCACATAATTGCCTGAGTGTGTAGTAGGAAGAAGATTGCAATCAGATCTGTGGCCAACTCATCCGTCCTACTGAATCTTCTTGACCTTTTTGAGTTTACTTTCTTTGATTATCTTGTTCCCGAGAAAGTACAGGAACAGATGATTCAAGATAGTCTCACAGCTTCATAAAGAGAACTCTGGCTTCTTTATGTGTGTTACAACCTCTAAGGTGTAAAGAAGACCTCCAGGTAGATAAGGATGTCTCCATAAGAGCAGGATGGGTAGTAAGTCCAGGACTTTCCCGGGAAAGCTTAGAAGTACTTCAGGGAGGAAGGCATAAAGGATTCATAAAAGCTTTCCATCAATCCCATATTCCTAAATTGTACAAATATTAAAAGTCTGCTAAGTATGTAATAGGTAGAGATGAAACTCAAAGGTGGCCTTCATTTGGTTCAGTTTTGTTGGATCTTTGTCAAGCAGCTGCGCTGGCCTTACGAATTTCGCCATTCCTATTAGATATGGTTGTGCCATATCCCACACATGTATACAGTACACACACACAGACACACTTTAATCCTCCAGACTCATGGAATCTCTGTTCTACCGTCACTGAGTTGTATTAGTGGATAATCATTCAACCTTGAAAATATGAAAATTGAAAATAAATTATTGAACAAAATCATTATCTGGCATACAAGGTTGTTGTAAGCATATAGGGGCCATCCGGTGTCCTGAGACATCTCTAGCATGGAGTGGGAACACAATTAAGTATTGCAACATCATGGGATGTACTCAGCTGAATTGCTGATCTGTTTCTGCCCTGCAAGACATTATGCACAGGTGAATGAAGAATTTTTACAACTCGGGGGATGAGGCCTGTCTTTGGATCATTATTCATTAGTCAGTGATGGCATTTGTTAATGACAGTGGTGGTAACAGATGCTCAGGGGTCGCCGTTTTCCCATGAGGTAGTGGCAGGAGTATCAGTTCATTGCCTTACAGATGTTCCTGTCTCTTCATTGACAAGGCTTTCATCTGGTCTGAAGGAGTAGCCAGTAGAACCTCCAAGATTGTTCTGTATTGAAAAACTATGTGGTGTAAAGTAAAGCAAAAATGAGAAAAATGGCACGATCTGAGAGGCAGAAATAAGATGGCTGTGGGCTAGAGGTGGCTCAGCGGTAACGAGCACATACGACTCTTGCAGAGGACCTGTGTTCAGTTCCTAGTGCCCTCATCAGAAGGCTCACAGCTGAGTGTAACTCTAGCTACAAGGGATTCCACACTGTTTTCGGGCCTGTTCAGGCACCTTTGCACATGGGCTCTATTAACACACACACTCAGGTATACATAATTAAAAATAAAATGTTTGGAAAAGATAATTGGCTGTTTCTGTTGAGTGAGAACCAAATGGCTTAAGATCAGCATTAGAAAGTTTGTGGTTGTGAATGGTGTAGCTGAATGAGGAAGTGTGTGTGTGTGTGTGTCTGTGTGTTGCTTTTATGTTTGTCTCTGTATCCCATGCATGCAGTGGCCTCAGAGGCCTGAAGAGTGTGTTGGAGTCCTAGACTGGAGTTACAGGTAGCCGTGGTCTGCTGTATCGACTGAGATTCAAACCCTGGTCACTGGTAGGATAGCCAGTGCTTTGAACTGCTGAACCATCTCTCAGTTCTAAAATAATATAGTATTGAAAACTAATCATTCTCACTTTAATGACTTATAAAGATGAGATAGTCCTTGAGAACTAAAAACATGTTGTTGACAGGATTTAAATTCATGAAGTTATATCAAGGATCTGCCCATAGCTGATCATATTAAAGAACAAACAAAAGATACACATGAAATTAGACTGTTTCTGTAGAGCTGCAAGGTCAAGTTTGGATCTCATCATTTCGAGAAAGAAAGAGAATGTATCTGATTGTTACTGTGGCTAATAGCTTGATATATACATACACACACATATATATATATACATATGCATATACATATACATATATCAAATTCTCTTTTAAGCCACACATTAGATAAAGTAGAAATTAATCACACTTCTGTTATTTTGTTATCAAATATTGTTGACAGATACCCACAGGCATTGGCCCAGATTCAAGTTCACACAGAGATACTCTCCTGACAGCTCACACTCACGGATGTGTTTGTTGAAGATCATTTCTAGGATGTTCATTATAGTGGCTTCTGGGACACTTTAGAAAACAAACAACTACTATTTTATGTTGAATAATTTACAATGGTACTATTAATAATCAATTAATTTATTTAATGGAGATATGATTGATAATCTAAGAAGCCAAGCAAAAACAATGTTCTACCAAACCCTGGAGGGGAAAACATGGGACAGAAACTAAAGTTAAACACGTTTGCCAAAGCCACCAAGTGAGTTATAGTGTATATATCTATGTTTTGAGTCGGCCTACACCCTCAGCATCCTGTAAGAGCTGATGGTTCTCACCCTGGCTGTTTGAAGCTCTGTTCTTGAGGTATGTTTGCTTTGGAAAACAAACAGTATTAGGAGTCATAACAATTTCTCTTTGGACGCAAATAGACCGACTATTGCTTCTTCAGGTTTGGTGGAATCTTTGTATACCTGGGAAGTTTTGAAGTCCCCGACCATTTCTGGTGTGGGTGCTTAGAGAAACAATACTGGCAACGCCTCCAGCTGCTATAGCCAGGACAGACTTCAGTGCCCTGTGGTCCATGTGTCCTCAGGGGCCCTGCTGCTTGGGCCCCCATTCTCTACTTGCTGGAGTCCCTTAATCCTTAGATACAGTTGACCTTGCGTGCTTCTTTATTATTCCCTTGTTCTACTCACTTTCAAAATGCTGGAAATTCACTTGAAACTTGAAACCAGCTCCTATCTGCCTCACAGTCATGTCATGTTTTATTCATCCTATATGCCAAATCCAAAGGTCATCTCCAGGACACATCATTATGCGATGTGCACTTGTTTCTGGCATGCTGCTTTTCCTAGGTCAGTACTCAGAACTCCTTCCCTGTACTTACATGTGTTGCTATCCATTGGCATCATATAACACCATTAATCAACTCTCTCTGTCTGTGCCTCAGAATGACCACGGAGCACATTTCATTACTATAGTATGTGGAGCTTTTGGTTGTTGTTTGTTTGTTGGGTGGTGGTGGTGGTGGTGGTGGTGTGTGTGTGTGTTTCTACTTTCAGTGCCTGGTGTTAAAAGGGATTCAATAACATTTAAATGAGTAAATGAATGAAGGGAAGTTTGCTTCCTTTTCTTCCTCAAGTGTTTGAGCTTTAGAGGCTCCCAGGAGCTTATACCTGAGTTCTCAGTTAAATTGTGTTTTCTGAACTGTAGCATTCATTATTATGCTGAGAGAAATTCACAGAACACTTGCTTGAAAACCATGAACAGCCCTTAAATTAACCTCAGGACAATTGCTCTGTGTGTGTGTGGTATGGTGTAGTGTGGTGTGTGTGTGTGTGTGTGTGTGTGTGTCTGTGTGTGTATTTACTAAGAATGGTTGATAAATAGATAGACATAAACAAACGCATATTATATAACATGTTTTAGTTATATATATATATATATATATATATATATATACTCTATCATTTGTATAGTATATTTAATGCCATTTTACAGAAAAGAACATGGTTATATTAATATTTATAAAAAGTATGATCACATGACAATAAATAGATCTGGATAAATTTTATATAGAATTTTACAAAATTTCTTGACAATCATCAGGCTTAGCTCTATCTCAACTCTGCCTAGAGCCCATGTCTAATTTCCATGCGGCTGACTGGCTGTAGTAAGCCCACTCCTACAGGTTTTTCAAGTTGAGAAATTTTAGTTACTTCAGAGTAAAATCTTAGTTTCTTCATTTTTTTTTTGCACATGACTATTTTCCCTCAAAACTAGCCATGTTTTGGATAAGGCACACATTGCATTAGGTCTCCTTTTATTTGAGAAGAAGCTGGTCAGGCTGTTAGCCACGGCTTTAAATGGGCAGGAAACTCAGTGAATGGATCAGAATACTCTCAGCTGAGTATGTTAACGACTCTGGATTTTGTGCTTCTGCTGCGTCTTGGCTGAGCGTCCAATCTTCCAGGCCTAGTGTGTACCATCTTTGTGACTCCCTATATCAGTGAGAGTGACAGTTGCATCCAGCTGAGTCTCCAAAGTCTTTTCTAGTGGGCCACGTTCCCTAAAGGGGACACAGCTCAGGGAGAGTGGTACACCCTGAGCCAGATACCTCTCCTCTAAAAAACTCAGGTCAGTTATGCTCTGCAGAAGAAGCAGAAAATGTTAACTGGTGTCCTACTGGGAGGGAGCAATTTACCTTCGTCATCAGTACGTAGCAATACAGATTGCTGAGAGATTCTTCTCTCATACACACCTATATACTCCTTGTTTCCTTTGTATTCAGTGAGGACGGATGTGGAGTGGGCTTGTTGCATTACAAAAGAGACGCTGCATTGGGCTGTGTTTGTTAGTCTCTGTAAGAAATCGGGGATTCTAGGGCAAAGACACGTAGAGAAAACTGTTGCCAGGCATCATACCTAGCCATAAGGACACTGTAATCCACTCTTCTACCAATGCAGACCAGCGTTGTATGCGGCAGAAGGATCCAAGGTGAAATTGAAATGCTGATGGGTGTGAGGAAGGTCCTGAATCAGATTCCTCTCAAGTGTGCTTCAGACCACATCTTGTACTGAAGACTTTCTCAGGACTACAAATATATATATTCAAAATCTGTGCATAAGCCATAAAAACAGAAATAAGGTAGCATGAAGGTGACACTGCCATAGGATTTCAATGAGAATGGGGCAAAAAAGGATGTAGACCATTTAACAAATGCATCTAAAATATTGGGCCTTTTAACAAATGCATCTAAAGAGTTGGGCCTTTAGATTTTACTTGACCCATAAAAATTTCACTTTATAAAAATCCCACCTACTTACCCGAGGCTTCCAATTAGATGATGAAGGACTCATACTTTTTTTTTTATAATTGAGATATAAAAAATTTGCTTTATACAGAAAATAAACAAACAGCAAAAAGTCATTTTTGAAAAAAAAGGTTAAGTATCTTTCAGCCATTTTAGTTTCCTCTGTTGAGAGTTCTCTGTTTAGGTCTGTACTCCATCTTTTTTTTTTTTTTATTGGATTATTTGTTCTTTTGATGAACAATTTCTTGAGTTCTTTGCATATTCTGGCTGAAGGAAATGTTCAACATCCTTAGTCATCAGAGAAATGCGAATCAAAATATCTCTGAAATTCCAGCTTATACCTGTAAGAATGGCCAAGAGCAAAAACACTGACGACAATTTATGCTGGAGAGGTTGTGGGGAAAAGGGACACTTCTGCATTGCTGGTGAGAATGCAAACTGGTATAGCCCCTTTGGATATCAGTGTGGCGATTTCTCAGAAAATTAGGAAACAACCTTTCTCAAGACCCAGTAATACCACTTTTGAGTATATCCAAAGGATGTTTAATCATGCCACAAGAACATGTGCTCAACTATGTTCATAGTAGCATTGTTTATTATAGCCAGAACCTGGAAACAACCTAAATGCCCCTTAACTGAAGAATGGATAGGGAGAATGTGGCACATTTACACAATGGAGTACTACACAGCAGAAAAAAATAATGACTTCTTGAATTTTGCAGGAAAATGGATAGAGCTAGAAAACATCATTTTGAGTGAGGTAACCCAGACTCAGAAAGATCATTATCACATGTGCTCACTCATAGTGGTTTTTAAACAGAAAACAAAGAAAACCAGCCCACAAATCACAATCCCAGAGAACTTAGACAACAATGAGGACACTAAGAAAGACTTACATAGATCTAATCTACATGGGACATAGAAAAAGACAAGAACTCCTGAGTAAATTGGGAGCATGGGGACCTTGGGAGAGGATTGAAGGGGAGGGGAGAGGCAGGGAGGGAGCAGAGAAAAATGTAGAACTCAATAAAAATTAATAAAAGAGGGTTAAGTAGAGACAAACATAAAAACATAAGAGGTCAAGAAAATATCCTGATTAATAATATGTTCGTGAAAAGCATACTATTCATGGATATTTGCCATCCATTAAATGGTTGCTAAGAAATATAAATGATAACAGTAAAAATACATCTGAACCAAGCAATAATAAATGAAACAAAAAATCAAAACCAAGATTGGAATATAAGGGAAGAATATCTTCAGACGTGAGAACAAACTCAAAATGAATTAACGTAACATCACACATGAACTTAGAACATAACCGAGGCATATTAATGCCCAGCTGAAAGGGACTCTTATCAAATAAAGATGAAAGAAAATGAAAACTAGGGTGTTTGGTACCACTAAAAGTCATAAATTCCAGAACTGAAGGATCTAAGACTCTATGTAAGTCTCAAGATAGGATCTAAAGGGATGGCTTGACATGTAAGAGCAGTGGCTGCTCTTGCAGAGGTTGCATGTTCAGTTCCCCGCACCCATGTGGAAGTTCACAACCATATGTAACTCCAGTTCCAGGGAATCTACTACCTCTTTAGCCTGCAGAAGCACCAGGCACACACGTGCCATGGAAAATGTATGTAGGCAAAGCACCCATACTCATCAAATAAACAATAAAACAGAAGTCTGGGGATCGAGATCAAGAACCTCGTTCAATTTCAGAACAGATTTGCTGAACTATGATGGCTTTAGATTTCTCCATAGATATTGCATGCTTTGAAAGAAAGTGAAATACTGATTTTTCTGTGTGAATAGACATTTACCTTAGCATTTTTATACCAAAAAAGCATGACAAAATTGCTATACTTTGAATAACAAGGTTCCCTCTAAAGTCTGTGTTAAAGTACAACCCTTGCTACAGTGTTAAGATGTATGGCTGTTGGGAGGTGTGTCAGTCCTCATGAGTATCTTACCCCTACGTGGAATTAGCAGCCTGAGGGATTAAGGGAAGAGGTCCTTTTCTTTTACAGTTCTGCACATTAGAAAACTTTGTGCTCTTTATATATTGCCTAATGCACGACATTTGCTTCTGATGGCTCAATGAGACTAAAGCAATTGACTACGTAGCTGTTTTTCCAAATGTGCAAATATATTTTAGATTTGTCATAGCTAAAATAAATTGATCCCAGCTATTCCTTCACCTAGGCGATAACTCAAAGACTTCAAGTTATTCTTTGTTTGGTTATCTATTTACTTATTGATATATTGGAAAGACATGGTCTCACTATGTAACTCTGAGTGGTTTGTAACTAAATATGTAGATCAATCAGATTGGGCTCAAACTCAGAGAAATCCACATGTCTCTGTCTCTAAAATTCTGGGATTAAAAACATATATCACCACACCTGTGGACAATGAACTTAAAAAGGAGATTCTGCTGTTAACCTCTTCACATTGAAAAGAGACAAAATCATACCCCCAAATATTTGCTGTAACGCCAATTTATTTAACAACCACTAAACAATCAGCACAGAACAATACAAAGCTGTGGGGCAAAATTTCCAAAGAGGGGAGAAATGAGGCAATAGCCACTGCTTAGAAGTTTCCTGGTGATGCAGCCTTGCAGTCTAGGAGAAACATATTGGGAGAGCCACTGATCTAGGAAGCCAAGCACATGACCGAAGTCTTTCTGTTGATTACTCGGGTCCCTGGACCCATTGGCAGAAGGCAAACTAGACAGGACAAGGTCGACACCTATCAACTGCTGAATGAATAAAGAAATTGTGGTACATTTATTATAACATCAGTTATTAAGAATATTACTCAGTTAGTAAAAAAAAATGTGGATTTGTGTAGTTTTAACCTAAGTGAGTGGATTCAGAATAAAAATAATTCTGAGTGAGTTGACCCAGACCTCTCCCAAACATATATTGTATGTTTTCTTTCATATGTAGATGGTAGATTTTAAACTTTTGATATCCTTGATACAATCTGAATAACCACAGAGGTTAGTTACCTAGTAAGGAATTACGAGGGAGGAAATTATCTCCCAAGGAAGGAGAAATAGAATATAGTGTTAAGGAGAGATTAAAAAAAAGAAGTTGGATTGAAAAGGGAGGGAGTTGGGAGAGAAGAGTAAAGGAAGGAATATAGGAAAGGACAAATAACATTAAAGGCTATTTGAAAACTATATGGAGACCTCTTACTGTGGAAGCTTCCAAAATACATGTAAAAATATGAAAGGGAATTACATAAAGAGCAAAACTTCAAGTGCTAGTAATGATTTACTTACTATTGAGAAAGTTGGTCAAAAGGATCCCATTGAAATCCCCAAACATCCCAGGGTATTGCCAAGGCTATTGCTTACTCTCAAAAACATGCTAGTAAGGTCCCATTGATGAAGACAGCACTTACATCACTGAACAGGTAATAGTCAAAACTGGAGTTCACTGTAGGCTTCATCCTGCTGACTACCATGCATGGTCCTGGAGGGTACTCTACACCATACAGGATGAGAATGGTGGTCACTATCACTCGGGTACAAACCTTGTAACCTACAACAGTGACAGGCTTGTATCCATAGAAGAGCTACTTGCTCAACACACATCAGATAGATTTCTTCTTACAGTAGGTGAGAATTGATGCATGAATCCACAAATGAACAAGATCCAGAGAATGAGAGACTGTCTTCATCAATCCTCTTCCCTCAAGGCTCAGGGAACTGCACAGAAGAAAAGTAGGGAAGACTATAAGAATCAGAGCTAATGGAGGGCTCAAGGGGAGCAGGGTCTTCCAAACACAAAAGAACTGATGAATGTGTGAACTTTCACAGACTGTAGTGACAGGTACAAGACCTGCATAGGTTCAAAACGGATGGCTGTCCCCACACAGGGAGGAAAATGTGGACAGCAGGTCTCACCTCTAAGCAAAAGCTAGCTGCCACGATACCTGTTGGCAAAATAAAAACCAGTGTTCTCCAGTGGAGTGTCATGGGGTATATCAACTATACTCTAGGGAAAGCCAAATGCCTAAGAATTTTTGGCCAATGTAAAACAAGCTCAACAGTGTTCTTTGTGGACTTCTTGATTTGTTTTGTTTTGTTTTGGCATTTTTTTTTTCTTGCTGGAATTTTGCCTGATTGTTTTTATTTTTGCTGTTGTTTCTTACTTTTCTCTGTTTGTGCTTTTTTTGGTTTTTTTTTTTTTGAGAGAGAGAGAGAGAGTAGGATTGTAGGGGTTGGGGAAGGCAAAACATGATCAAAATAGAGTATATGAAAACATTTTTAATAAAAAAGGCTTGCTACTCTGAAAACAGGAAAAAAAAAAAACAAGATCAGTTAAACCTATACGCAAGCGAGAAAAATAATAAAAGAAAAATAGCCCTCTAATTAGAGAGAGCCACGGAGCCACATATTTTGCCCTTGGGTCGCATGCCTCTAAACCTCCAGGCGAGTGCTGGCTTCCTGGTGAGTTCGCTATTGGCGCTTCACTCCTGTGATACTTCTCCAATTTTCTACCTATGTTCTTTTGAAATAACCTCTTGAAAAAGCTTTCTGTACTCGAATGCCTCTGAGTCAGCTTCCAGGAGAACTTCAGCATAATAGGGTGTGCTCAAGAAAATTAGTTCAATTGAATATGTACAAAAACAATTTAAGACTTTAAGCTCCACAATAGTCCATTAAAATACTTTTATTCAAGGCCGTGTTTGCTTTTCACAGACGGCTATTCAAATATGTTATCTGTTGCCCGAGAACTGGCAGTCCCGCATTATTAGAATGTTCCGCCCAGCTAGTGGTGTGCCTGCAAAATGATTTTAAATGATTTCATGTTTAGCCATTTTTACTCATTTTCTTCCATTTTGCAAATTACTAATTTGTTTTACTGAAGTCCAAGTGGCTCAGGAGAGAGTAGAATGTGACTGCTGGAACGCTTGCCTTAGCTGGGACTTTGTTTGTAGACTCCGAACTGTGGCGAAACCTTGAGAATGGATTTCAGGTGACTCCGCTACCGACTTCCGATGGGTAGCTTTCTCCACACTAAGCGGGGAACAAGGAAATCTGTCACACAGAAAGCCCCTTTAAAGTCTGAGACATAAGAATAATGCTCGTCAATTTTCCTTGCTGGGCAAAGTGAGAGTGAAAGCTTTAAGTCCTTAAAGAAATAAAAATAAAAAGTATTTTTCGCAGCCTGCAGGTGACAGGGACCCCGCTGCCTAAGGGCACTTTTGTGGGCCGCTCAAGCCTTTCTCCTGCACTTGCTGGGGAAGAGGGTGGTTTTATCCCCAGGCAAAGCTCCCTGGATTCAGGGAAACCCGTTTGAGCATCAGATGACATGTCACGATGCTATGCAGTAGTCTTCTTGCCCAGCAGATAATGAGTTTCCCTCACTGTTATTACCTGAGCCCCAAAATGCACATTAAAGAACACTGTCAATTAACATTTGGATCAAAATGTGACCTACATAGTTTCATGGAGACACTCCCCCGGAGTCCAAATGTCTACTAATATATCTTACCACTTTGTTACAAAGAAGGTAGAATGTTCAGTTAAGAGCAGGCCACCCCCCAGGACCTACAAAAACCTAAGAACTCTGAATATTACCATTAGTTGTGTGATATCACTTGATCCATTGTCTTTGAAGCAGTATTCACATTACCCAGAATAGACAGACATTAATAGAAGTTTGGCTCGTCTCCTAAGTTTAGCCTAGAGATGACAGACTTAGAGAATCTTGTCCAGACAGTCTCTTACCCTCCACGTCTTTCCTCACGAAAACAGGGCATTCCACTGTCTGATAGCAAAGGCCACATCCAGTCACTTTGGTTTCCTTTTTTATTTTCTTTCCAATCGGATTTTACTTTGGAATGAGATTTCACAAAAGGGCTAGAATGTTACTGGAGTTCACCTGACCACAAAAGATACAATAACCATGAAGAGTAAAATCTATCCAAACACTTTCATTTCTGGAGGGAGGCGTATAGATTCTTTCTCTGTGTCTGCACATTCAAGGAGAGGAGCTGTAGTAGGGTACATGAAGAGAAGGGGGTAAGTAAGGATTGCGAACTCTTAGCCTATGTTTTAAATTTAAATCCATTCAATGCGTGTGTATCTTAGGTATTCTTCTATTGCCATGACAAAACCCCATGACTGAGGCGGCTAATCAAACAAGCATTTAATTTGGGGGCTCACGGCTCCAGAAGGTTAGAGCCCATAATTATCATGGCAGAGAACATGGGGCAGGCAGGCAGGCATAAAGATTTACCAGTGGCTTACATCGCTCTGATCCACAAACAGTAGGCAGAGGCATCACCATCAGGGATGTACCACTAACAAACCCACACCTCTTAATCCTTTCTGAATAGTCCCACCAATTTGAGATCACACATTCAAAAATATGAGCTCATGATGTCCATTCTCATTCAAACCATCACGATATGTCCCGGTGTTTTGCCTGTGTGTATATCTGTGCACCACACGCGTGCTCGGGAGTCATGGAGGCCAAAAGAGGTCATCAGATTCTCCCAGGACTACAGCTAAAAACAGTGATATGATTGCTTGGAACTAAAACCAGGTTCCCCGTCCTCTAGAAGAGCAGCAAATGACTTTGCTGAGCAGCTTCTCTAGCTCCATCGATTCCTGCTTTGTAAAAAGCTTAGAAGTTATTTATTTCTTATGCAGCAAGAAAGAGGATGGCGGAAAGAAAGTAAGGCAATAATAAAAGATAAAAGTCAGTGATTTTTCCTTTTTGCTTTTCTTTTATCTTTTTTCCTTCCTTCTTCCTTCTTTTCCTCCTTCCTTTCTTTCTTATTTTGTTTCAAGGCAGGGTGTCACTATGTAGTCTTGACTGTCCTGGAGTTCCTAATGTAGACCAGACTGGCCTCAAATTTACAGAGATCCACTTTTCTTTGCTTCCAACGTGCTAGGATTAAATATTTGAAGCAAGTCAACATGCCTGACTTCAGTGACATTTCTTGAATCCATCTGAGCACTTAGGTTAACTGCCTCTCCAAAATCCAGTAAAAGTGAAGTGAATCCAGATCTCAAAAAGCATAAAAAATGACCTGCTCACCTGAAACAAAAAAAAAAAAATTTCAGAAACTACACTCAAAACTCTGGCAGCAATAGAACGTTCAAGGTTTCTTGTTTAAGTGAGAGGGCACACAACTTCATAAGCTTTCCTTTATGGACAGACAGAAGCAAAATTCCTTCATAATCTTTTCATGGGGAATGAAAATACCCTTCATGAAAGGCATATACTTCCAGAGATTTCTATTTAATGAAGACCTTCTTGACAGACTGTACCATGACGTACTTTTACCTCATTCATTCCAGAATCCCAGATTCCAGCTTCTTCTAACTGTTCTCTCTCACCTAAGGCAATGAAGACTAGGAAAATAGTCATTGCTCAAGATTTAATCATTGATTATAGATATTTTCACCTCCATAAGTTTCTTATTATCCTGTGCAAGGAACTGAAAGATGTGATATCATCAAACAAGGTACTCAGAGAAGTCTGAAGACATGCAAACAAGAGCACCAGAGGAACTAGAAGGCTTTGCTACTTCAAGCTCCTGGAAACCTGAAATGTAACCCATTTCCTACACAGGTTAATATCAAAACCTGACACTAGAAACCTCTTGCAAGTCAGTCTTCTCTGCCATTTTAACTGGAGTAAGACACGCTAGGATTGGGAAACGGTGACTGAGGCATTGTTAGAGCGTGTTGACTTGTGGGATGGCGACGGAGGATGAAGGTCTATTCTGAGTATTGGTAGCACAATTCACTGGGTTGGGAGGGATATGTCTCAGGTGGAGAACCTGGAGGAAGCCAGCAGGTATGGCAGGGAAAGCCCTGCTTCCTCCTAAGTTAATATGTATCACTTCAGCATTCAACACAGCTTCTTTTGAATTGTAATGTGAAATCAACCCTGGTGACTCTCCCGGGAGTTCCCAGGATTCTAGCTCTAGACTGGCATAGCCGAGGCCTCCAGAGTCTTTGTCCTGGCTATTTTTATATCAACTTGAGATAAGACAGAATCATCTGAGAGGAAGAAATCTCAACTGAGAAAATGTCTCCAGAAGATTAGGCTTCAGGCAAGCCTGTATGGTATTTTCTTATTTTGAGATTGACTGATATGCTACAGCCCAATCCACTGTGGGTGGTGTCATCCCTGGGCTGGTGGTCCTGGGTTCTATGAGAAGCAAGATGCAACAGCCATGAGGGGCAAGTCAAGAAGCAGAACCCCTCCATTGCTTTTGTATCAGCCCTTCCTCCAGGTCCAGTTCCTGTCCTAACTTCTTTCAGTGATGCACAGTGATGTAGAAGCATACATCAAATCTTCCCCAGATTGCTTTTAGTCATGGTGCCTTATCAGAGTAATAATAACCCCAACCAAGATATTCTTAAACTGAGAAGTTGCCTGGTTCTTTGCCTCTCCAAATAAAAATGGTCATTATTTTGGTCAGCCTTTTGTATGTCAAGCTACCCAATAAGATTTCTTTTATAATAATCACATTCTATTAGTTTCTGTTCCCCTAAAATAATACACTTACTGACCAAAGTTTATAGTACTGAAAGCACCACATTCAGTGTCAATAGAAAATTTATAAACATGCTAGAAGGACAAGAAGAAACTTGTCTTTGCCGAAAAAAAGCAAGCACTAGAAGAATATTAAATGTAATCCAGATCTTACAGGAATACAAAGATAACTAAGAGTTTAAGATGGAAAAGATGAGTAAAGGTTTAAAACATAAGATGAGGTATGTCAGATAAAGGGAAAGATAGAAATGAAGACATCCAAAAAAAAAAAAAAAGAAAGAAAATACTGGGCATCAAAAGCATAGCCAAGAAAAATGCTTTTAACAAGTTCATTGATGACTATAATGTAGTCAGACATTTCTCATCCCGACTGCCCACTCTGTGTCCCATTAACTGCTTCCAAATTATGAACAGAGGCTTAGATTGATTATAAATACTCGCTGGGTAGCTCAGGCTTGTTACTGACTAACTCTTACATTTAAATTGACCCATAATTCTTACTTAGGCTTAGCCATGTGACATGGTACTTTTCTGAGCACCTCATGCTCATCTTGCTTTCTCTGAGTCTGACAGTGACTCTTCTGAGTATCTTTTTCCTCATTCTCCTAGTTTGGTATCATATCTATACTTCCTGCCTGGCTACTAGCTAGTCAGCAATTTATTAAATCAATTTGAGTGACAAGTCTTTACAGTGTATAAAGGATTAGTCCACAGCACTATAGATCAATAAGTTTGAAAAAAAGTTGAATGCCAAACAGAGAAACAATGCAAGAGGCAAAATAGAATGGAGCACTTAAGATTTATAACCATTTCAAATGTTATAACTTTTGCATATTCCACAAAAGCCACATTTTTTGCATTTTTTATTGTGGAGAATTGCATAAATGGATACAATGTGTTTAATAGCCACTCCATATGCAGAAGTCAGCATTTCATGCTTCCACCCCATCTGTCTGCTTTACGTTCTTTTCGCCAGTTCTTCCTCAAAGTTCACTGAGTCTCGGCAGTGGACAGGTTGATCAAAGGGCCCTATCGATAGCTGAGCACTCTGAATTATTTACATTTGGCACTTTGACCACCACAAGTCTCTGTATTAACCCTTGCTCACTGCAGAAGTAGCTCGTCTTCCCAAAGGTGAAATCAACACAAAGTTTATGGGCATAAACACAAATATTTAGAAGGCAGTTTGGGAACCTGACCATTTAGCAAACAATTTGTGCTCCCTACTAGGGTCTATTATATCTTTCTCATGGGGTTTTTGGCCAGGTTTAAACATAAAATCCCTCCTATGAGTGAAGACTTATATCCAATTATCTCCAGCAAACAGAACTTCTGGAGCAAGCACAGAAGAGTCAAAATCAGAACATAAATCAATGGAATAGAAATAAATAATAACAACAAAGCCAGCAAAATCTAAACACAGAGTTTTTGGTAAAGATTCTTAAAACTGAAAACTGATAAATTATCAGGTACAATAACTAGCTTAGTTACTTTTCTCATTGTTGTGACTGAATAGCTAATATAAGTGACTTAGAGGAGAAACTTTATTTCAGCACATGTGTTTCCGATGTTTTAGTTCATTGTTTACTCCATTGATTCCAGATGTGTGATGGGCCAAAACATCTTGAGTATGTGGCAAAGACTACCCACATGATATGGGTATGATAGACAGAATGCGGAGAAATGGCAGTGAGACCCCTGAGA
The DNA here is from genome assembly GCF_903992535.2 of Arvicola amphibius. NCBI lineage: Eukaryota > Metazoa > Chordata > Mammalia > Rodentia > Cricetidae > Arvicola > Arvicola amphibius. The sequence goes on from NC_052055.2 coordinate 96,737,535, forward strand.
ACATCCTCCCATAACTGTACGTCTAGGAACTCAGGTCTACCTCCTCCAATTTCAAGAATTTCCCCCTTGATATTAAGACTTGACCACATGAGTATTTTGGGGAGACACCTCATATCATAACCACAAAACTAACCAGTGAAATTTGGAAGACTTAAATTACCAATGTCAGAAAAGTATAGAGACTCATTGGTATTGATGCTATTAATATCAAAAGGAAAACTATCAAAAGCACTAGTAAATGAATACTAATGAGAAAATATACTAAAATTACTAAGTAAACAAAATAATAAAATTGATTGAAAGACACAAAGTAACAACTTACCCAGGAGACATGTATTATTTTGATAGTTTAAATTAATAAAGGATGAACAAATAACTAATGATTAGTAACTATGTTACTATATTATGTTATGACCTTATATTGAATGATATGCATTATGTAATTATAAATTGTATCATATTTTTCAGTTATAATAATTATGTATTATATGGTAATAGCATAATAACCATATAATAAACATAGAAAGACAGCATAATATATATTATGCATAGTGAATTATGCTTTAACTAATACTACCTACAAACTTCTCTTCGTCCTGCTCCTGATATTTTTAATTTCAACTCTCCATCAAATACAGAGTTTGTCTTTGTTCAGGGTGACAGTGGTTGGGCTAAGGTGGTTCTAACTGACTCTAGAGTTTCCAAGTGGAAAAAAAAAAAACAGTTCCTAACAACAAGGAGAGAGAATCTAACAATGAAAAGTTCATTTGGGAAAGGTGGAAGGAGTTGACAAGAACCGTCTTTGAAAGGACGATCTGGAGTTCAGTTTGTGAAGTCCCCTTCCTCTTACAGTATACTGTGGACCGCCATTGGCTTCTATTTGGTTGTGCATTCATCAACTCTGGCTGTTTCTTAGGAACAGGAGGAGGGTGGAGATAGCACTGAAGAATGGGAAACTGCTGGGGTATGTTTGTCTAACCTGACGGATCTCTGTTAAAGGTGAATAAACAGGAGTCGAGAAGTTTCAGTTTGGATCATTCATAGGCTGGAAATCTTCTGACGTTCCTAGCAGATTTTCCTGCGACCTTACATATTTCTGAGTTAACAACCCGTGATAAAAATGAAAATCTACTCTAAATATTTTAAAATGCATGTGAAGTGGCGAAGGGAACTTGTCCTTTGTCAGAAGAATGGCAACCGATTTGCATAGAAACGCTCCAGATCTTGGAGAATTATTTCTGTTTTGTTGAAGCTTCTGCCATCTGCCTTTTGATTTTTGGTTAAGGTCGAGCAGCCTTGTGGCTGACTCCAATTGCCAACATCTGCCTCACTTACTGGTGCTTTTTATTTTTCTAATATCCCTTATGAATGGAGTTTTAATCGACGGCACCATTTTAAACTTTGCACTCTATTCAAGCATTTTTAATATGAATCTAAATCTCCTCTCACTCCAGCTACTCCCTAGCAAGTAGGCATTTTGCAGAATGTAATTATCAGGAGGACCAATGCGATTCTTTATTTAGCACAATTTACGTATTGCAGAGCCCAGCATACAGTTCTACAAAGCATAATCATCATAATGGCTACATAGACCTTCTCAGCCAGCTCTATTTTTACGTATGATTCATTTTCATTTCAGAGGGACAAAAGGGATTATGTCTCTATTGGAATGTCTTGAGTAAGCCCTACAGCAGGGGAGCTGTGATGTCATTTATTCTATGAAAGGCCTGCTTTTCATCTATTATGGACTCTGACTAAAATATAAATATAATATACTGAAGCTGTTCTTGGTCGAAAACTGGCCCTAGGAATTCTTTTCTCTCAGTACAATCTGTGCATGTTTTCCTAGGCAATTCTTATCCACAAGTCAAACTCAGACTTCAGATGGCAAATGGAAAATGACTTAAGCTCATCATCCCAGCTCCCTTCAGATACCTGCTGAGGATTTGTCCCAACTTGAGCAAGTCTTCCATGGTCTCATGTCTTTTATCTGTGTCACAAACTTCTGTAAAATTTATACCCAAAATATAACTGCATTCTACTTCCAAAGTGCTCTTTCCTTAGTCCTTAGACCCAATTATGACTGCATTCTACTTCCAAAGTGCTCTTTCCTTAGTCCCACCGAAGCTGTTCCTAATTATTTTCTGAATTTAAGTAAACAAAATTAATGCTATAATGAATTACAGAATTACAAAAATATTGGCTTTCAGGTTGTGAGATAAGAATTAACTTGCCGAGCCTTAACTTGAAGATCTACTTTGTTCCAATTACTTGAAATTTTATTAAAAAATATTATCTAGGAGAAGAGCTGGATTTTCCAGCCACAAATCTAGAATCTTGATTTCTCGTGGAAGCCATGGTCAAAAGGGATTTTAGCTTACCTTTTAAATATTTTAAAAGTATAAATTATATGTGTGTCTGCACTCTTGTGTGCACTCATTTGTACACAAGACAGGGAGGCTTGTGCACGAGTGCAATGTCTGTAGAAGCCAGAAGAGGGCATCAGATCCCTTTACGTTGGAGTTACAGCACTCACCATCTACCTGATGTGGGAGCTGGGAACCGAGGTTGGATCTTTTTTTCAGAAGCCTGGCCATGTTCTTACCCACTGAGCCGTCTCTCCAGTCCCCATTTTTCAATATGTTTAATTATCTTTACTAAGAAATACTCTGTAATTCCTTTATGCAAACACAAATATTACATTTCATTTCATTAAAAATAGGTCCGTACAGAGAACAAACTTACACAGGCAATGATAGACAGAACACTTTCCTGCATTTGTCTTCTTACCTTAGAACTACCTTTCAACTTTACCTTTGGTGTTTTCTAGGTAACTTTTACAAACACATCACATAAAAGGAGTGCTCAACATATGTGATATATGTATGCAATATAATATTGTGCTTATTACCGATAGATTTCAGATCTTCCTCATGGACTCATCATTGTCAAGCATTACATGCTAATTAGAGTTGATTTTAAGCCTTTCTTAGGAAAGTGCATTTTGTTATTTAAATACAGACATCCTACTAGCTTTGGGCACTTTCTTGTAGCCCTGTTCTGCTTGGAGTCTAGCTCTTTCAGGAAGATAATAAAAAGGAGCAGGTGAATATGCAGTATGTTTATTAAGAAGCTGAGTTGCCGTGTTCTCTGTGATAGCTCGTAGTGTCACTACGAGAGAAGGCAAGTATTTGACAATTCAAATGCTCTGCTTTGTCTATGAGGCAAAACAATGGATTAACTATCAGTCTTCTCAAAATTAAAGATTCCAGAAGCGCGTGTCACCAGGACTTGGCTCTTCGTCGTTCCTTTCCTGTGACTTTCTTGCCCACAGAGCACGATAGTGCTCATTCTGCCCCTCCATAAAACTTAGAGCTCCATTGCTCGTACAAAGAGAGAACAACAATGACTTGCAGTAGAAAACCATTTCCTAGGTGATGAGAAAAGGAAGCACTTTCATTTACTGCACCCTGATGAGGGGGTGGGGCTAACTCTCATTAGAGCTAGAATTCTGGCAGTGTAGTGTGTATTTGAAGCATTCCTTTCAATAAACTTGACTCTGTAAGGGCTCATGTTATAATAATATGGGGCTCCAGGTAAGGGAAATCCACACTGCATTTCTTAAATTGAATGTAATACAAAATATCTTGATAAGCTTTTGAATTGCCACATCTTGGTAATTTTACACTCAGTAGTATTTTTGATAATCCCATTTGATAACCCCATGAAACAGAAATTGAAGCCCCAAGTGTGTGTATTTTTCTTGTTTATTTATTTTATTTACTTATTATTGTTGTTGTTGTTGTTGAGATGGGGGATGTCTTATTATGTTGCTCCAGCAGCTCTGTAACTTGCTCTCTATAGCAGACAGGACTCAAACTTACAGAGATTTGCCCACCTGTACCTCCCATGTATAAGGGTTAAAAGTGTGTACTATCACACCTGGCCATGTAGATGTATTTGTAGATGAATGAATAATTCTTAGTTTATACAATTTCATGCTGACTTAAATTCAATATTACTAACAGAACGAATTGAGGATAAGATCAAAGCTATCTAAAGGTGTGCCCCAAAACTTCAAAGAGGGTGAAGATCATTTATTTTAACCTTTGAACCCCACTATGTATTGTGAGATCAAAGGTGGAGAAAATACAGGACACTGAAGGCCTAAATATCAGTCATTCCCCTTAACCCAATTTGAGCCAAGATTGAAGCAATGAAACATCAATTATGCCCTATTATTATTTCAAATACTGAGCAAACCACACAAGTGAACAGTGTGTGGCATAGAAGGAGGCGATTAAGAAATATGAAAATCTGTTTCACACAGGAGGCATGAATGGGTAACTGGGAAACAAATGGCCAATATAATGAGGAGTGAAGGAGATCTGACAACTAGCATTTGTCAGAAATTACAATAAATACAATTTATTAACTTAAAGTCATTGAACATAGCCCTAGAACAAACAAAATATGGCCATAAAAAACCAACCAACCTCCCCAAAAAACCACCCATGGAAACAAAAGCAAATTTCCAAATTGCAAGGTAACCAGAAACAAAATGATTTCTCTCTCTCTCTCTCTCTCTCTCCATATATATGTATATGTGTGTGTGTGCGCGTGCGTGTGTGTGTAATAAGTTATATACTTATATCAATGATTTAGTATTTTCTCATTAAAAAAACTCCTGGCTCACTTAAGCTCATAAGAAATTGCAACTCAATCAGTTCTTTGAGGGTTCTTATGAATCAGATATAAGAGAGAAAGATTATATTCACCAAGTTATTTTATGAGTCAACTATAATACTAATATAAGGACCAAATGGGTAAATTAAAGTAAAGAAAACATTTGTGAGCTAAGACCCAACCAGTCTGTTAGCTGTTGCAATCTAAAATTCATCTATTAGAATACTGAGACTCATGTGTTTTATATCTTTCATCAAGAGGTCTAAAAGGGATACTGAGGAGAGTGGAAAATGACTTATCAGAAGCACTATGGAAAAGAGATACAGAGAACATCCAAATACTGGAAGGAAGCAGAAAGCCCCGGAGAGGTGACTAAACAGAAAAACATACATAATGGTAAAGCTAAGCAAGTGGACTGGTCTCCATCTTTTGGCCATCCTATCTTAAGTACAGGGGAAACTGTTTCAAATATACCTGAGATTCTATTTGAATACTGTGAACTTTTGAGTTAGATAAAGAATTAAAAAATGCATAAGAAGCATCTATATAAATGAGGATATGTAAATAATGAGAATAAATAAAATAATACTTGAATATGATAAATACATATTGATCTAAATATGTGTATATAAATATACATATAGAACAAACAGTCAAAGCACAGTAAATGGGAATTGTTACAAATGTTATAGAAAATTGACCAGACAACACAAACTGTAAAGCAGTCTCCAGACACATACATTATATATACATTATAAGAAAACTTATGAAAAAAGTCATTGTTTATATTGGATCCTAACTGTATGATTTCACATAGGTACTTTAAAATTTGTTTGAGGGCATTTTTCTTCTAAAATTTCATTCAGTATTCCTCTATTGAGATTTTTGTTTATTCATGTAATCTTTACTTAATTTTATCTGTTTCATAGTAACCAGGCTGACCTTAAACTACTAAGTTCAAGAAATCTTCCTGAAAAATTACATGCTGTATTTTAGGAAGTTGGGGTTAGAATTTATTGGTTAAATATTATATCTGTCCAAACAGATTTCTTTCTTTCTTTCTTTCCAATATGAGCCTTTCACTAGGAATCTGAAATAAAAATATATTCATACTGTAAAAATGATGTATTTGCCTCAGAAGTGTTATTTGTTATACATAAGCTTTTACTTTTATTGAAATCTAAGTTTCTTGTATTTTTATACAATTTTTTAAAAAAAATTTAATTGTTTTTATTGAGCGATATATTTTTCTCCCCTCCCCTCCCTTTCTCTATCTTCTCCTTCTATCCTCTCCCATGGTCTCCATGCTCCAAATTTACTCAGGAGATCTCTTTTTCTACATGTATGTCTCTCTTAGGGTCCTCTTTGCTGTCTAGGTTCTCTGTGAATTGGTTTTTCTTTGTTTTATGTCTAAAAGCCACTTATGAGTGAGTACATATGATATGTGTCTTTCTGGGTCTAGTTTACATCACTCAATATGATATTTTCTAGATTCATCCATTTGTCCTCAATTTTCAAGATGTCATTATTTTTTTCTGCTGCGTATTAGTACTCCATTTTGTAAATGTACCACATTCTCCTTATCCATTCTTCAGTCAAGGGGATATTAGGTTGTTTCCAGGTTCTGGCTATGACAAACAATGCTGCTATGAACATAGTTGAGCACATGTCCTTGTGGTACAATTGAGCATCCTTTGGGTATATACTCCAAAAATGGTATTGCTGGGTCTTGAGGTAGGTTGTTTCCTAATTTTCTGAGAAATCACTATACTGATATCCAAGGGGGCTATACCAGTTTTCACTCCCACCAGCAATGCAGGAGCTTTCCCTTTACCCCACATCCTCTCCAGCATAAGTTGTCACTGGAGTTTTTGATCTTAGCCATTCTGACAGGTGTAAGATGGATTCTCAGAGTTGTTTTGATTTGCATTTCTCTAATGGTTAAGGATGTCTTTCTGCCATTTGAGATTCATCTGTTAAGATATCTCTGTGTAGGTATGTTCCACATATTTTATTGGGTTATTTGTTCTTTTGATGACCAATTTCTTGAATTTTTTAAAAAATATATTTTGGAGATCAGCCCTCTGTCCAATGTGGGGATGGTGAAGATCTTTTCCCATTTTGTAGGCTGCCATTTTGCCTTGTTGACCATGTCTTTTGCTTTACAGAAGCTTCTCGGATTTGGGAGGTCCAATTTATTAATTATTTCCATCAGTGTCTGCTACTGGGGTTATATTTAGGAAGTAATCTCCTGTGCCAATATGTTAAAGTGTAACTTCCCACGTTGTCTTCTAGGAGGTTCAATGTGGTTGGTTTTATGTTGACGTCTTTGATCCATTTGAACTTGAGTTCTGTGCATGATTTGAACTCAATCCCTCAAGGGAGGGATACTGATATTTTGAGTTCATCTTGCATTCTGCTATATTACTGAAGATATTTATGAGTTGTAGAAGTTCCCTGGTAGAATTTTTGGAGTTTCTTATGTAAACTATCATATCATCAGCAAATAGTGAGTGTTTGATTCCTTCTTCTCTGATTTGTATCCTCTTGATCTCCTTTTGTTGTCTTATTGCTCTAGCTAGAAACTCGAGTATTATGTTGAATAGATAAGGAGAGAGTGGCCAACCTTGTCTTGTTCCTGATATCAGTGGGATCACTTTGAATTTCTCTTCATTTAGTTTGATGTTGGCTGTTGGCTTGCTGTACATTGTCTTTATTATGTTTAGGTATGTTCCTTGTATCCCTGTTCTCTCCAAGACCTTTATCAAGAAGGGATGTTGTATTTTGTCAAAGGCTTTTACAGCTTCTATTTTTGGTTTGTGTATATGGTGGATTATGTTGACAGATTTTCATATGTTGAACCATCCCTGTATCTCTGGGATGAAGCCTACTTAGTCATGGTGGATGATTTTCCTGATATGTTCTTGGATTCGGTTTGCCAGTATTTTATTGAATATTTTTGCATCAATGTTCATGAGTGAGATTGGGTTGTAATTAGCTTTCTTAGAAATGTGTTTGTATGGTGTGGGAATCAGGGTAATTATAGCTTCATAAAAAGAGCTTAGCAATGTTTCTTCTGTCTCTATTGTGTGGAACAATTTGAGGAGTATTGGTATTCGTTCTTCTTTGAAAATCTTGTAGTTTTCTGTGCTGAAATGATCTGGCCCTGGGATTTTTTTTTTGCATGGGAGACTTTCTATTTCTTTAGTAGTTATAGGTCTATTTATTTGCTTATCTAGTCTTGATTGAATTTTGGTACATGATATTTACCCAGAAATCTGTCCATTTCCTTTAAGTTTTCCAATTTTGTGTAGTACAGATTTTAGAAATATAATCCGATGATTCTCTGGATTTCCTCCTTAAAAAGTTATGTACTCTCTCATATATCGCATCCCAACCTCAGTCCCCCTCCCCCATCAATTATTCCTCCTTATTTATTCAGAAAAGGGTATGCCTCCCATGGATAGCAACTAAACATGGCATATAAAATTGCAGTAAGACTAGGTAACAAATCTCAGATTGAGGTTAGAAAAGGCAGCCTAGTAGGAGGAAAAGGATCCCAAAGCAATCATAAGAGTCAAACAGCCCCTTACCCCAGTGTTAGGGGTAAGAAGGCCAAGATATACAACCATAAAATATATGCAGAGGGTCTAGGCCAGTCTCTTGCTGTCTCCCTTGTTGGTGCAGTCTCTTTGAGTTCCTATAAGCCCAGGTTAACTGATTCTGTGGGTTTTCTTGTGATATCCTTGACCCCTCATCTGGTTCCTCAAATTCTTCCTCCCTTTCTTCTGTAGGTTTCCCCAAGCTCTGCTTGTTTATCTCTAGTTCTGCATCTGTTACTACTAGTTGTTGTATGAGGCCTCTATAAATGATTATTGTGATAGGCTCTGGCCTACAAGTATAGCAGAGTATAATAGGGATCATTTCATTGACTTTTTTCTAATTGCTGGTCATTTTTTTGTTCTATCTTGGATCTCTGTGTTATCCCTAGTGAAGACGAATGTGTAAAAGAAATCCTGCACCAGCTCAGAATTGATTAGAAATAGAGGGTTATTTATTTAGAGGAAGAATCCAGACTGCAGTCCTCTACACAAATGGGGAACAGGAACTGAATCATGCCACCAGAAGAGATTCCTGATGTGTGCTTTACATCAGCATATTTAGTATAAGAGACCACGCCCAAGTGCGCAGGTAACTTAAAGCTACTGGCTATAGGAATTCCTGCAACACCCTAGTTTTTGGCCCTCCATGTAGAGTCAGAGGTGGACTCCCTCTGATGACAAGGGCCTCAAACGGGTCCAGTCACTGGTTGGCCACTCCTCCACAAATATCTGTGCCACTTTTCCCTTGACACACCCTGTAGTCAGAACAAATTTTAAGTCAAAGGTGACTGGGAATGAAAGAGAAGTCTCTGCTTACAGAATAACACCCACTTTCTGGAGCATGGATCCATATAAGACTTAAAAACACTTAAGGAAAAAAGGGCTTCTAGATCTACAGAAACAGGAGCCAAGCACAGCTTCTTTCTTGCCAGCTGTATTTTTTTTTTTTTTTTTTTTTTTTTTTTTTTTTTTTTTTGATAGGCTCTGTTTGCTGGTGGTGAGAAGAGGTGCAGCTCCTTTAAGAGAAGGCTTCCTGATTCAGGATTAGCAGGAAAACCTGTGTGACTTCTTTAAGAGAAGGCTTTCTGTTTCATGCTGGCAACACAAACTCTGGGTCTTTGGGGGAGGTCCTGCACTTAAATGGGGTTTGTGAGCCATGTGCTACAAGTTACTTAATGGAGACAGAGACCGGCTTTCATCCTTGGAGCTGGAGCAGTAAGCATGAATCACAGAGTTGGTGAACATACCTCTGCCATGTTGGATGGGTGGAGCCAACAGGCAGGGCCACAGAGTTAGTCTTAGCCATGCTTGCTTAGCACTTAAAAAAAAAAGACTCTACTGGTCAGAAAATGATTACAGATACACAATAAAGATAGATTAAAACAAAAATAAACCTCTGAATAGGTCACAATGTGTTTCAAAAATGTACGTAGGCTTGGGTGAGAGAGGACAAAAAGAGTACAGACAAGTGAACAGACTGCCACAGATTAAAGAAATAAAGGTAATATCATAAATATTAAAAAGGAATAGAATTTAAAAAGCCTCACAAAGATGGAAAATACACAGAGAGTCTGGATTATTTAAATTATGTTTTCTTTGAAATTTTTTGACTTCAAAGAGATGCTTGATTCTGGGGACTAAAAACTAAACCAATATATACATTTTAACAGTATCTTGACTTAAAATTTGAGTCTAAGGATATGTTACTTTGGAGAAGAGGTTATGCCTTTGTTTCCATAGAAGATGAGAACCTGTGGATTCTTTCCAGGCTAATGTAGTTTGATGAACAAAAACCCTCCAAAATTCTCCATGAACCCTAAAAATATTTCACCCAGCAAACAACAGGAAGCAGTTTGTAGCTGTAAGGCAGGTCCTAGAACAGTGTCTGAATCACTTGAGGCTTAGAATTACTAACAAGTTTATTTAAATACTTAAAAGCAACACACCTGCATACAGAGAAGGTTTGAGTTGGGTAGAAGGTCAAGAAACCCAGAGCTTGCAGGCAGTCACGAGCCACAAGGTTACTGGCTGGAGCTTGGGCCAGGCAGTCAGAGATCCAAACTGGTAATACAAGTCTGTTTCCGAGGTGCAAGATAAGAGCTCCCGAGGTCAGAGCTCGGCCTGATCAGAGCAGGCCTGGCAGCAGCTGGACCTCAGAAGTAGAATGTAGGTTGGGTAGTGGCAATGAGACACATAGGGCAAAGGAGACACAGAGGAGTTGCTGCGGGAAGCTGCAGATAGCAGTAACTCAGCCCCTTAGTAGGTGGGACCAAGCCACGTGGGTGCAGACTGGCAGGAAATTAAGAAGTCGCGGCAGCAGGCCAGCCAAACCAAACCCTGAGCAGCTATATACCAGAGGGGTAGTTTAGCTGTGTGGGGTGGGAGGAGGCTGTTGGGGATGGGGGGGGGGGGTGGTCTGAGCAGGTTCTGGCAAGGGTATGTCTCACACTGGATGCCAATTTTTTGTTTCACCAAAAAGTTCCACAATAACCGAGAACGGAGTTTAACAAAGGTTTATTTATTTGGGGGATAAACTGACAGTAAGAGTAGCGATCTGCAGTCCTCTGTGTGCACTGGGAACTGGAACCAAAAGCAGCAGCTAAGAGGGCCATACATGCTTTTCCTCTACCTGAGACCACACCCAAAGTGGGCTGGTATCTTAAAGGACATTGGTTGAAGGAATTCACACAACAATGGACTCTATCCTTCTGAAACTGTAAGCTTCCTATAGACTCCATTTTTCTGTAAGTTGCCTTGTTCATGGAAGTACTAGAAAATAACAGAGACAGAGTGTGTGTCTGCATGTGCGTGCAGGCTGTAAGAAGGAATCAGGTTACAGGTAGTTGTGAGCCTCTTCTGCAGTACTGGGAGATGACTCCAGTCCTATCCAAGAGCAGCCAGCATGCTATCTCTTGTAACTGCTGAGCCATCTATCTAGCCTGATCATATATCTTTTCCTAACACCCCTTAAGGCATCCTGTAAACCAAAGACCTCTTTTTGTTTATAGAGTGCCGGGAATGCTTTATCCGATTTTGCCTACACTGACTGGTATGGCTTCAGTTCTCTGAATGCCTAGCCAGTCCCAATATATATATTTATAATATGTGTGTGTGTGTGTGTGTGTGTGTGTGTGTATACATAAATATCCTATTTTTCTTCTATATTAGAGAGCTCATGTATTTTCTATAAAGGGCTAGATTTATTGTGCATTTTAAAGTAAGGAAATCCTGACCTTACCCTTCATGATACTTTGGCAATTCAAGACCCTTTAAATTACTCTATGAATTTTAGGATCAGTTGGTCAGGCATATAGAGTCCCTGCAGAATGATCTCAGCAGCTGAGCCACCTTTGTGGTATGACATCATTCACTTCAGGAGCCTGGGGCATCTTCTGATATATATAGGACTTCTTCAGTTCCTTTTAACTGTGCTTCATAGTTTTTGAGGTGAAACTCTGTGTATATTGTTTTATAAAATAATTTTTCTGTGATGTTTTATAGAACAGGTTTAGCTTCATTCTTGGATTCTTCATTGGTGAAGTGACTTATTATTTTGTACTGATTATATTTATGAGTTCTAGTGATATTTGAAGGAATGTTAAAGATGTTCTACATGTGAAATTGTTGCCAAGAGAGAGTTCTATTTGAAAGGGCTTTATTCTTTTCTTGCATAATTTCTAATCGTGAAACTATAGTTACTGTAAAATGAAGTGTCAAGAGTTGGCATTTGTCTTATGGTTGAGTTTAGGGGAAATACTTCATTGTTTTCCTGTTTTACTGATATTAATTTTCAATTTCCTTTATAAATGCCTTTTATCAAGTTACAGACATTCTATTTTCTTCTAAATTCTTAATATTTTTCTCAAAACACATTGAATATATCTTGCTATTATTTGTTAATCAACAACAAAATAAATACGTCTCTTCTTTGTAATTTCATTTACTTTTGGGGGAATTTCCTTTTCTCTCCTTTGCTAAAAACAGATTATTTTCTCATGCAATATATCTTGATGCTAGTCCCTACACACTTCTCCCAGGTCCTTCCCACCTCCTCTTCTATCTAGACCCACTCCCTTTCTATCTCTCATTAGAAAAGAACAGGCTTCTAAGAGAGAAAATCAAACTGCATCAAAATAAAGTAAAATAATCTAAAACAAACACCATCACATTGCAGTTAGACAAGGAGCCAAGAAAAAGACACAAGATTCAGAGTCCTTGTCATTCACAGACTCAAGAATTCTATGAAAATACTAATCTGAAAGCTATAATATATCTGCAGAGGACCTGGTATAGACCTATGTAGGCCCTGTGCTTGCTGCTTCAGTCTCTGTTGATTCAGAGGGCGGGCCTGGTCGCCTACTCCTGTGGCCTCCTCCATCCTCTCTGGTTCCCATACTCCTGCTTCTTTTTTATCCTGGTTCCCTGAGCCTTGAGGGGAGGGATTTAATGGAGATAACCCTTTTAGAGTGGTGTGTTCCAATCTCTCTGCAAAATTCCTGGTTGTGTGTCTGTATATTTGTTCCCATCTGCTGCAGGAGCAAGCTTTGATGATTAGAGTAAAGAACCCATCTAAGAATACAGCAGAATATAGTTAGGAATCATTTGTTTTTATTCTTTTTAGGACAGTACTATTTGGTTTTATCCTCTGTTCCTGGTTATCTGTCACTCACACAGTATCAGTTATGGATTCCATCTTGTAGAGTGAAGTGGAATGGAGTGGGCCTTAAGTCAAATCAGACATTGGTAGATTATTCCCACAAGTTATAAGCCACTATTTCCCTAGCTTATTTTGCAGGATGGACAGATTGTAAATCAAAAATTTTGATGGCTAGGTTGGTGTTTACATTTGTTTTGTTTTGTTTGTTTGTTTTTCCCATACTAAAGAAACTAGAAGATTGTGGTGAAGGTTCTATGTAAACACCAGGTCAACCTCTCAATGTTCATCAGGTTGTGTGGGCTTTCTCTTTGGCTTTGCTCTCAGTTTGTGGAGACCGACCTAATTTCTTGCAACAAACTGGGTAGTTTGGGTATTTCCATGTGACCCCTTTGGCCAATAATTCACTTGGATATAACCTGGTCCCAGTACTAAGTTTCCCTTGGTGACAAGAGATGGTCAGGTGGGACTCCATATCTCCTGTTATTCAGAGAGCTCATTAGAATCAGCTTCATAAATTAGGAAGATTCCACTGCACTAGATTTTCACACCACCCATCAAATACCCCTCAATTTTAGCTAGAAGGGCCTAGAGAGATGTGCTGCAGCCTTTAGGAGACCATAGATGACAGTCAAACTACTCTTTCAGACAACACAAACAGAGCTTTCAATCACCAAAGATGGAGAAATAAGATATGCATCGATAAAGTCAAATTTAAACAATGTTGGTTTACAAATCCAGCCCTTCCAAAGGTGCTAGAAGGAAAACTTCAATCAAAGGAAGTTAAACAACCCCACGAAAGCACAGGGAATAAATAATCTCAGATCAGCAAAATAAAAGAAATGGAAGTAGGCATGTGCATATATACTTAAGCATACACATGCGTGTGTGCACTTATATGCATGTGGGTGCACATGGGCTTGCATGTACAAACACACACACACACACACACACACACACACACTTTCACTTAAAACCTCCACCACCAACAGCAATATAATGGGAATCAGCATTCATTGGTTATTGATATCTCTCAAGATCGATGGTCTAAATTCACAAATGAAAAGATACAGACTAACTAATGGATACTAAATAGGGTTCATCTTGCTTCATCCAGGAAACACCTCAGCATCAAAGACAGACATTACCTCAGGGCAAAGTGTTGAAAAACTATAATCCAAACAAATGAACCCAAGAAGCAAGTTGTTGTAGCCATTTTAATATTTAGCAAAATAGACTTCAAACCAAAATTAATCATAAGAGATAGGCAAGGACACTGTGTTTTCATCAAAGGAAAAAAATCCATCAAGACGACATTTCAATTATTCGTATCTGTGCCTCAAAAACAAGGGCAACCAAGTTTTTAAAAGAAACACTACTAGAGCTTAAATCATTTATTGGCTCTCACACAGATTGTGGGAGACTTCACTACCCCACTCTCACCAATAAACAGTCATTCAGGCAAAAACTGAACAGAGAAATGTTAGTGTTAACAGACATTATAAACCGAATGGGTCTCACCACTATTTACAGAACACTTCACTCAAACACAGATGAGTATTTCCTCTTCTCTACACCTCATGGTACCTTCTTAAAAACTGACCATATGTTCAGACACAAAGCAAGTCTCAACAGATACAAAAAAAGGAAAATAACTCCCTGCACCCTATCAGACTACCACCATTTAAGCTGGGCATCATCAACAACAGAAACAACAGAAAGCTTACAAACTTACAGAAACTGAGCAAATCTCTACTGAATGAAGAACGGGTCCATACAGAAATAAGAAAGAAGTTAAAGACTTTCCAGAAATTCATGAAAATGGACACACAACACACTCAAACTTATAGGATACAATGAAAGCGCATCTGAGAGGTGAGTTTATAGCATGAAGTACCTACGTAATAAAACAAAAAACAAAACAAAACCAGAGAGACCTCATACTAGCAACTTGACAGCACATCTGAAAGCTCTAGAACAAAAATAAGAAATCATGCTCAAAAGGAGAATTTCCTATTACACATTGAGCATATCATTTTTTCTGTCCTGAAGTAAAGGAAGATGCAAGATAGATGGACCTTTGATCTTGTCTTAGTTTTTATTAGCTCTCAAGTCAACAGCCTAAAATCACATAAGAATGGAGTTTCAATTGAGGGATTTTTTTTCAAATCATGTTTGCCAGTGGAAATGTCTATGGAATATTATCTTGGTTGTTAATTCCTGAAGAAGGACCCAGCCTAGTGCGTCTGACCATTCACTAGGCAGGGGTTAAGGGCTACCTGTGAAAGCTAGCTGAACGGGAACCAATGAGCAAGCCAACAAACAGCATTCCTCTGTGGTTTCTGCTTCAAGTTCCTGCTTAAGTTTCTGCTGTGACTTCCCTTAATGAAAATTAAACAAACACTTTTCTCCCCTGAGTTTCTGGGTCAGTTTTTTTTTTTTTTAAATCACAGCAACAGAAGGGAAACTAGCACAAAGCTTGTTGATCTTTATTCTAGAAGTATATTATTTTTACCTCTACTTTCACATCTGTGAACCTTCTCAAGTAAATGTTAAAATATTGGTGTGTGAAGTATGAGCATTATCCCTATTTGTTTTTCCTGATGCTATGATGAAAAACTTGGGAAGAATTTATACAGCTTAAACTTCCCAATCACATGTGGATCATTATTAAGGGATATCAGGGCAGAAATCTAAGCAGAAGCAGAGTCAGGAATAATGGAGGAGTGCTGCTTACTGGCTTGCTCAACTTTCTTTCCTTCCTTCCTTCCTTCCTTCCTTCCTTCCTTCCTTCCTTCCTTCCTTCCTTCTTTCTTTCTTTCTTTCTTTCTTTCTTTCTTTCTTTCTTTCTTTCTTTCTTTCTTTCTTTCCTTCTCCTTTTCTTTTTTTCCTGTTTTGGTTTTTTTGAGACTGGTTTTCTCTATAGCTTTGGACCTGTCCTGGAACTAATTCTGTAGACCAGGCTGGCCTCGAACTCACAGAGATCTGCCTGCCTCTCCCTCCTGAGTGCTGGGATTAAAGGTGTGCACCACCACTGCCCAGCCTCAATTTGCTTTCTTACAGAGAACCCAGGACCACTTGTCAGGAGTGACCTTGCTCAAGGAAGGTAGTCCCTCACACTTGAGTGGTCTCCCATCCTCCCAAATCAATCCTTAATCGAGAAAATGATCCCACAGAAGTACTCACAAAATAATCTGATGGAAACAATTCTTTTTTTTTTTTTTTTTTTTTTTTTTTTTTTTTTTTTTTTTTTTTTTTTTGGTTTTCGAGACAGGGTTTCTCTGTGGCTTTGGAGCCTGTCCTGGAACTAGCTCTTGTAGACCAGGCTGGCCTCGAACTCACAGAGATCCGTCTGCCTCTGCCTCCCAAGTGCTGGGATTAAAGGCGTGCGCCACCACCGCCCGGCTGATGGAAACAATTCTTAAGGAGGTTACCTCTTCCCAGATAAGTATGTTTGTGTCAAATTGAGGAAATCTAACAACTGCAGAGGCCAAGACTTTTTTTTTTTTTTAAAGAAAGTATCATTTCTTTTTATTAAACCTTGAAAGGCATTTTCTCAAAAAGAGGTGACTTGGAATCCATTGGAAAATTCATACCACATCCACAGACATACAAATGTGAATTAATGCTGATGCTATCAGTCATCAAGGCACATAATTTAAATTTTTACTGTGGAGAGGAGGCTGTGTTTACTTTTAAAACTATGAAACAGTACCGTGACATTTAGAACACAGTTTGGCAGGATCATCTCACATTAAACGCATATATTCTAGGTACTAGCAATCCAAAATTTAGATACATAGACAGGAGCTATTACTAAACATATTCTCTAAGACTTTTATAGGATGCCAATAATTGTCAAACCTGAATACAACTAATTATCATTCAAAGGAAGAATGGATAAGAAAGCTTCACTATTAATGTACTATCATGCTCTGCAGAAATAAGAGTGAACCCACTTTAACACATGTACATGACAAATACAGATTGCATGTACAAAATAAACTACAAAATAAACATCTGATGTCCATGCATGACAACCTATGTAAATGCATGAAATATAGAAAAAGTGGTTGAGTGGCATCAACATTATGCTTACTGAAGGACGACTGACGTGAGAGAATGTGATGCGTATTTCCATCTGTAAGAAGTTCCAAAGTGTAAACTGTGGTGGTTATCTTTGAAGCAATTGACATTTATACAACAAGCATGTTAATTTTTCTGGTGTTATAGAAACGTACTATATGCTTATTTGGCTGGCCTTCAACAGCTATGCATTACAGCCAATGTTATCACACTTTGCATATGGTATGCGCACACTTTATTGAATATAAATTGTATCTCCGTTAACAAGAATGATATTAATACACAGGGACAGTGGGGACTTTATTAAAAGGCTGGAGGTTTAATAAAGTGCCTGTGAAATACACTTTGGGTTAGGTTTTTTGTTCTAGAGAAAATAGATGATTTTGTAATGAAATCTAAGCAGCTTAGTCATTCATTAGTTCATTTAATAAATATTTGTTAGGTAATTTTCTCCTAATTATTTAATTCAAGCCATCTTTTTAAGAAAATCTGAGTTTCGGAGCATTTGTATGTTTGTGAATATCTTTATAATTTATCTTCTTTTTACTATTTTTTAAATACTAAATAATTTTATTCAGTTGTTTTGATCTATACTCTCAACAGCAAGAGAACACCTTGGAAGTACCCAGTTTCATCCCATTATTGTGTGGCTTCTATTGACCTCAAAAGTTCTTCATTTATCCAAATTTATAATTTCCCTAATCTCTTGCTTTTCTTATCTTTAATCTTTAATCCTTATCTGTGTCTTCTCTTGGATCACTGCCATTTAATTCTCTATTTCTCACTATCTTTATAACTGTATGTTCTTGAACCACTTTTCTTATTTCATAGATAATAGATACACAGCCACAAATGTGAGGAGGAAATATAGAGAACACAAACGAGAGAGAGAGTGGAGGGAGAGGGGAAAGGAGAGAGAGGGAATTCTAACAGCCATAGAAAAACAGTATCGTGAGCCAAACCTTTTTTTTTAGAGTAGTTTTATGTCATCAATAAGGGTTTTAAAACACTGCTGTAAAATATGTTCTGTTTAGCATAAGTGACAGAACCATCTTTCTCAGCCTGTCATTCAGTGCTTTTCCCCCTGGTTATTTTAGTTGATTGATGTGTATATAGTTCAGACCAGAAGACAAAATATATGATTCATCCCGAGTCTGAGAGCCCCATTTGAATGACACTTTATTTACATTAGCATTCCTAATTACTTAATGACCAATCAGATATGGTTCATTGCTAGTAAGTGTAGAAACATGTTGTTTGAAGGATGTAGTTTAATTAGTATACTCCTAAAACATGTCCCTCATGACCGTTGGATGTAATCATTATTTTATGTATTTAACTGTGAAATTCATATTTACTCAGCAGGCTAGAGAGCAGCATTTTAGCTCTCAAAGCTGTTTAATAGAGCATAGTTATGTTTTTAAAGCAGCCTGCCAAAACTAAAAGGCTGATTATTAAAAAGAATAGCCACCACTCCCATAAAACCATTTCTATACCCAAAGTTATTCCTATTAAAAATATATAAAACACAGTAAAGAATAATAAATACATGGTCAGTATAATTATGTCTATAACAATATAAAATTGTCTTCAAGCTATTAGAGTATTCAGACATTTAAAAGATATATATATATATATATATATATATATTATTCAATTATGTGTATTGTGTGAGTGTAGATGTATGTGTGTGCTGGTGCCCAAGATAGCCAAAAGGGGGCAATGAACCCTCTGGAGCAGCGGGTGCATGTAGTTGTGAGCTGCCTGACCTGGATATTGGGAATCATACTTAGACCTTCTGCTGGAGCAGCAAGTACTCTTGACTACTGTTGAGCTGTCTCTCCAGTCCTTATTTAGCTTATTTTCAGGAAACACAGTGTGAATGATCTTTAGCTTCTGGTTTGGACGGAAGAGGGAAGGGCGATCATTGTATTTATGATAATATATCTTCCAGTGCTATTTTCCCTGCCCAGATGTCTACTCTACATTTGACTTCTGAGAAGCAATCATATTTTAACATAGGCATTACCATCACAAGTAACCAATAAGTCAGTTTGTAGGAAATTTGACAAGCAAGTTTAGATTATACTATGAATAACAACCATTTTTTAGAACTTCCCCGTGGGAGTCCATCGGCTCGCTAATCCTTTTCCCATGCTTATATTTATTTTTTGTTATTGTGTGTGTGAGCATAATGGTGTGTCCGTGAAAGCCTGTGAGTTTAACAATTTTTGGATCCATTATGAAGGTCTCGCTGGCAGGCTCATGTCAGCAGGCTTGGTGGCAGTCACCTTGACCTGTGGTGCCATCTCATTGGCTCCACTTTCCATGATTTTGATCAGAATATGGCTCAAACTTTTGGAAACAATTGTCTTGGCCCCTGGCTTTTTTCTTTTCTATACTCACCTCTTTGTTGATAACTCACAAATAGATAATAGAATTCTTTGTCTTTGTCAGATATTTTTCCATCATTCCTTCCACCACAGGCTTGTTTAGGAACACACACACTGTCCATGTGACTGCATCCAATGGGCGGTACTAATATAAGATAGTAATCCTACCATCAAGTATTTGATACTGTATATGATATCCCATAATCTCTAGTACTGTTAATAATGTTCAGGAGTTATTTTATAACATTCATTCTTTGTAACTTTTATTTAAAATTTGAGTATTTGCGTGAAAGTATATATGGGACCTTTAATATGTGGCAATCAGAAGACAGGCTGTGGAAAATATCTTTTCACTGTGTGGGTTAAGGGAATCAAACTCACATCACCCAACTTGTGGCAGCAGGTTTCACTGCTCACTGAGTCATCAGGGGTGAGAGCAACGCCTCCACCTGTCCTGAGTAAAGACCTGGGAACTACTACAGAGCTTGCTCACAAAGGAGGTATGATGGTTCATGAATCTGTGAGACCAAATAAGTCCAAACTCAAGAGGTGCCCAGATAGTAACCAAGTTCAAAACTCCTGTTATATTCCCGCCTGTGTCACTTCCATGCACACCAACAAACATAAATCAGAGTCCACCTAGCAACACAGAGCCTCAACCCACTCTTTCTTTACTGTGCTCTGCAGGTTACAAGGCTTCAGAAAGCAAACACTGATTCATGTGTATACATCTCCACAGCTTATGTTCACATATTCTTGATTAATAATGTAAAATTATTTGATTATAAAATTTTCAATTGAAGAAGCCTTGATCAAAGAATCTTAAAGTAATTTGAGCAATTTCAGCTACAGATATTCTTTAAAAGGTTCAGCTTCCTAAGCTAGTATGGAGACAGACACCTTTCCAGCACTTGGGAGGCAGGTGGACCTCTTATGAGTTCTAGCTCAGCCTGTACATGATGAGTTCCAGGCTAAACATAGCTACATAGTGAGACTTTCTCTTTTTTCTTCTTTCTGTCATTTGCTTGTTCCCTCTCCCTCTCCCTACTCCCCCCCCTCTCTACACACGCACACACACACACACACACACACACACATACATATACACACGTCTCTGTTTATACATACATATGTCTGTCTCTCCTATATATTATAATATATATGTATATGAAGAGAGAGTAGATCCCTGTACTAAATTGTGAAATCTCCAATTTAATCACACTACAGTGTGACTAAAGATCTTCTTTTAAATGAGTACTTTTGGTATTTCTTACTCAGTGTATTCTTTGCTCCAGTACAAGAAATAGGATCCTAATGTAATTAAGAACTTTGCTTAAGTTTAGGTTTAAAAAATCAGTTAGGAGATCAATATAATCACTTTACACATACCATACACAGAAAACTTAATTAAGTTTCAATATCTTTGCTATGTAAAGAGGACTGAAAAGCCTGGATACATTTAATCATACAATTACAGTTTGGACCAGGGAGTTACCTCAGTGGGGAAAAAAAATCACATGATACACAAAAATGATACCTGAACTCTATCCCCTGAACCCATGGTAGAACAGATAAACCACTCCTTAAACTTATCCTCTGACCTCTACAAATGTTCCTGATGCACATTACACATATGTGTATTTTTTTGTATGTGAATTTTAAAATGTATGTAAAATCACACACACACATCTTTAACATTAAACTTTTAATAGTTAAATTAATACTAACATTCATACTAGATTAAGAGGCTATATTAATTACTTTTCTGTTGCTGTGAATAACACTATGAACCAAAGAAGCTGAAGAAAATGAGAGTTTATTTTGGTTTGAGATTACAGATGATTTGAGTCCATGATTATTGGGACAGCATGGCAACAGATAGCAGACATAGGGTCAGGATTGGGGAGCTGAGAGCTCACATCTTGAACTGAAAGCACCAGGCAGAGACAGTGAACTTGATGTGTCTCAAGAACTTTTACACTCCTTACTTGCCCAGTGATGTACCTCCTCCCACACAACCTCAGCTCCTTACCCTCCCCAAATAGCACCATTAACTGGGAGCCAAGTGTTCAGATGCCTGAGAGGATGGGGCACATCTCTTATGTAAAGAGTTACACAGATACTGCTAAATGTTCTGGCTTCGTTATCTAATTACTATGTAATAATCACATTACTATCTCTATCATGTAGGTGTGGTAGAACCAGATATTAATGAGCACATATGAGTTTCTCTGAGTCAGACAATTAATCAGTTTGAACGCTGACCATCAGACTGCCCTGGAAATACACAACACCAGCAGTAATAACAGGAAAATAAACTAATTAGGCCATGTACATCATTTACCAACCACTTCTAAATCTTGCCATGGATTAATAATTTTTACTTTAACTGTAAGATGTTTGTTCTCATTTTATTTATGCAGAAATTAAGGCTTGGAGATGAGACATTATTTGCTTAAATTCATATAACTTATCATGTAAAAAGTCATTGCTCTTACTTGAAACCCGCAATCCTAATGATTAGAACAAAGACTTTGAGTTTCTCTGTTTCTCCCCCCTATCTTCTTTCCATAGTCTTGAAGCACTAAATACATAAAATAGATACGTGCTGGGATCTAGTAAAGATACTGTCTGCATTGGTGTGTGTGTGTGTGTGTGTGTGTGTGTGTGTGTGCATGCATGTACATCTATCTAAGATAATTTTTGAAATTCATTTCTTTTTTCCTAAGCATCTGGGTGTTTGCCTGCATGCATGTATGTACATCATATACATACTCAGTGCCTGAAGAAGTTAGAAAAGGGCACTGAATCTCCTCTGACTTAAACTTAACATGGTTGTGAGTTGTGATATGGCTTTAGGGAACCTAAAGTGAGTCCTCTACAAGCGGTACAAGTCCACTTAACCACTTATCTATCTCTCTAGCACACATTAATTATTTTAAATCACATCTAATATATAGTGATTGAACATAACTCAGGCTGCAAAACAACTTATTCAGAAGATACGGAAGGAAAGGAACATGCATTTGATATGTAACTATATAACACACAGAATCAGCTTGCTTCAGAAACTGCCAGCGGACACACCTCCATAGTCAAGGCAATCTATACACGCCCACTGCAGGCTACCATTAAAATACACGATGAACCGATGATTCATAGTTCTAAGCTAGAAGATGGAAGTAGCCAAGGGTGAATCAAATGCCTATCCATAAAGATGTAGGAAGAAATTACAGCTAACCCCATCTTCTCCTGCATGATATTCAAATCAAGAAATTGCTTTGATCTGAGAGCCCAATGGGAACAAATACCTGGAAACAATTATGCACAAGAAAATGCTTCCTTTGGGAGCATCTAGTTGGTGATCTTTGGTATATGCTGACACAGTAAGGAACTTGCTTTCTGCTCAGCCAAATGTTGTGGAATTTTATGGGTGAGATAAAGATGGGATTTAGAAGCATGGTGTTTACAAGCACGGAGACAACCGAATTTCACAAAAGTCATAAAGTAAGAAGAAATATTTAAAAAAGTCAAAATTCATATGACTTGTAATTGCTTCATTCCTTTAAGGGAGAAATAGCCAGAGCTGTAAGAAGCAAGGGTTTCCAGTCATCCTGATGCAGGAAATGAGAGCATGTGGTGGCAGGTTCTGGAATTCAAACAGTGAAAATCTTTTATCTCTGAGTTTATAGAATTTAAATCAGAAATCATGATACACAGTCATATGCATGCTTTTCAAAAGCTTTATTAAGACTATTTACTTTTATTAAGTACACCTATTTGCAGTGAACAATTTGATGTATGGGCACGGAAATATACAAGAAAGAAAAATGTTACTAGACTTAGATGAAGAACATATGCCTATGCTCCATGCCACCATGGATCCTTTGTAAAGTCCCTTCTGCCTTATGCATCAGCAGCCACCAACTTGCTGTCTCTCTTAATACACTATGATTTCAGTTTCCTATGAATGGAACAAGGATATCACATGACTTCACTTGGTTAGAATTGCTTTTCTCAGTATAAATTCTGAACCACTCACTTTCTGCTGTCAACAAATACCCAATTGCGTTTCATTTCTTAGTAGAACCCCAAGAGAGAGGCACAGCTCAATTGGCCTATTTGTTTATCCCTTTATGCAAGTTACTCCTATTGTCATGTTTAACTATCAGTGAAGCTTTTGAGAAGATTTGGATATTTGTGTACATATGTGCATTTGTGTGTGTGTGTGTGTGTGTGTGAGAGAGAGAGAGAGAGAGAGAGAGAGAGAGAGAGAGAGAGAGAGAGCATGCATGTATATGAGTGTGCGTATGTATGTGTGGTGTTTCATAAATCTTTTTTCAGCTTGACTGGGATACAGGATGTCTAGAAGGCTAAATATGAAGGCATTTTTGGAAGAGCATAGATTTGAACTGTCACACTCAGTAACAAAGGCGCCCTCAGCAATATGGATGACCGGCCTCAGTCACCTGAGATTACAAAGGTGTGAACAACGTGGCGGGAAGGTGACTTGCTTTCTTCTCTGGTGATAGAATATTCCTCTAGGCCTTTTACTCACTTGCCAACTACAATGTCTCGGGATTGTTATTGTTGTTATGTTTGAAGTTATTTATGTATTTTCGATAGCAGCCAAATCACTCCCTAATCATTTGCTGAAATGTTATCTCTCTTTCAGTGAATCACTCGTTCAGGTCTGAAAAATTAATGTTAGTTATATTTCTATGGATTTATGGGTGAAGTCCCTAATGTGTTTCATTGAACTGCATGTCTATTTTTATTTCTTGCCACTATAAGTTAGTCTTAATTAGCACGTTATATAATAAGTGTTAGAATTGGGGTGATTGATTCCTCTACATTTTTTCCTCTTTGCTGAAATTATCTTAGCTTTCCTGTGCACTGTCTTTCAACAAACACTATTACAAATAAAAATAAAAATAAGACAAAACACTTGTCTGTATTCCCAAAAATTCTTTACAGATTTTGATACGAATGGCAATTAACATTTTTTTTTGAGGTTAGAGAGAATTTATATCGTCACGGTGCTGAATTATCCAAACTGTGGACTTATTTTTATCTTATTATACAGGTGATTTATTTGTGTCTGAAGCTTTCCGAATGGATGTGCTGAGCACGGTTCACTAAGTTTGTACATATGTTACGGATATGAATAATTTTGAATGTTATTACAATTTTAATTTCATTGTCTACTTGCTTCTTACACATGCACAATAAATTGATTTTTAATGATTTTTATCTATTCTGTCAACTTACTGAACTCAGTTAATAATTTTAGCCAATATTATATAGATTCGTTCGGACTGTAACACACACAAAATCAATTCATGGACAAATTCGGGCAGTTCATTTCTTATGATTTAAATTTTAACTTTTATTCACAATCTACACACATTTGCCTCCTATTGTTTTTTAAGTTTGCCCACAAGTTTTGGTGTCATGGTGAATAAATACGGAAAGAGTTGATTTACTTGTCCCTTACATTGTCAGAATAACATTTTCACTTTCAAGGTTATCACTGTCTGCTTTTACCCAGATTTACATTGAAGATAAAAACACAAGAACTGGCTGGCCAGTGGTGGCGCACACCTTTAATCCCAGCACTCGGGAGGCAGAGGGAGGCGGATCTCTGAGTTCGAGGCCAGCCTGGTCTACAAGAGCTAGTTCCAGGACAGGCTCTAGAAACTACAGGGAAACCCCAAACACAAGAACTGAAGAATTGGTAATTTCACAGTATTTTCAGGAAAGGTGATCGAGTCTGATGAAAGTTCTAGAACAAAAACGTGGGGTAAAGGGGATGTGGCTGCTCTGGAGAGCTGTGCGTGAGAAAGAAGACACGAGATTATCCCTGACTCATAGGACGGGGCCTTGAGGGATTACAGGAGTTGGCGAGGCCCCTGTGACTCTAAAATTGCAAACTCCTTTAGAAGATGAAGCTGTCCCTTTGAAAACAGTTAACCCAGTTGTGCGGACAGAGATCATCCAGAAACAGAGTGGCAGGAACAGGAAGCTGACTCCAAATGGTTGAAACCAGACTAGTTTAGATAGTGAGCTTCAGACAGTACAGGGTTACACAGTGAAACTTCATTTCAAATCACACACACGCGTGTGCGTGTCTGCACCCGCACACCCACCCCCCCGACCCCCACACACATACAAAGCTTCAGATTTGTTCACACACGACTTTCTCCCTGATTCTGAGAACAATTTCACATAAGCACCCCTTGCTCAGAAATAAACAGCTAGGAGTATGCCCTATTTTTAAATTGGTTTGGTAATTTGATGTCTAATTTCTTGAGTTCTTTATGTATTTTGGAGCTCAGTCCTCTGTCTGTTGCGAGGTTGGTGAAGGTCTTTTCCCACTCTGTAGGCTGCTGTTTTGTCCTATTGAGATGGTCCTTTGCCTTACCTAAGATTTGAGTTTTATGAGGTCCCATTTATTAATTGTTCTTCTCAGTGTCTGTGCTGCTTGTGTTCTCTTCAGAAGCTGTCTCATGTGACAATTTATTTAAGGCTGTTCTCCACCTACACTTCAATTATGTTGAGATCTTTGATCCCTTTGGACTTGAGTTTTTGTGCTGGTTGATAGATATGGATCTATTCAACTATGCCAGAAATATTTCTTGAAGATGTTTCTTTTCTCCACTGTATAATTTTGTCTTCTTTGTTAAAAATCAAGCTTCCATAGGTGTATGGATTTAAGTCTGGGTCTTCAATTCAATTCCATTGATCAGTCTGTCTGCTTTTATGTCAATATTGTGCTGGTTTTTATTATTATAGAGCTTGAGATCAGGAATGGTGATATCTACTGCAGTTCTTCTTTTTAGTACACAATTGTTTTACCTATCGTGGTTTATTTTATATGATATTCTTAGCCATCAGGGAAATACAAATAAAAATGAATCTGAGATTCTATCTTATACTTGTCAGAATGTATATGATCAAAAACACAAATGACAGCTTATGCTGGAGGAAACGTGGAGCAAGGGAAACACTCCTCCACTGCTGGTAGGAGTGCAAACTTGTACAGACACTTTGGAAATCAATAATGGTGGTTTTTCAGAAAACTGAGAATCAGTCTACCTCAAGACCCAGTGATACCACTTTTGGGCTTATTCCCAAAGAATATGCAATCATTCCACAATTACACTTGCTCAATTATGTTGATAGAAACTTTATTTGTAATAGTCAGAACCTAAAAACAATCTACATGCTTCTCAATCCAAGAATGGATACAGAAAAGGCGGTACATTTACACAAGGGGGTATTACTCAGCTGTTAAAAACAGTGACATCACGAAATTTGCAGGGCAATGGATAGAGCTGGAAACGATCATCCTGAATGAGGTAATGTAACCCAGACCCACAAAGATAAACATGGCATATACTCACTCATAAGTAGATATTAGCTATAAAGCAAAAGGTAACTATGCTACAATCCACAGACCAGAGAGGCTAGGTAACAAAAAGGCAATGGATATACAAATCTCCATGGAAACTGGAAATAGAAGAGATTTCCTGGATAGACTGGGGGTGGGGAAGGGTGGGATCTTGATGCATTGGGTTGAGGGGGTGTATAGAGGGGAGAGTACTGAAAGACATGAGTGGGAAGGGGGAGTTTTTAGGGGTCATATAGAAATCTGACACAAGGGAAAGTCTCACAAATTTACAAGGATGACGCCATCAAAGGCTCCTAGCAACAGTTGATACGTTGCCTGAACAGCCAGGCTCCTGTGATCAGATTGATGACTACTGCAATTGTCATTAGAGAGCCTTCATCTCGCAATGGATAGAAACAGATACAGAGACCCATAGCCAAGCATTAGACTGAACTTGGGGGAATTCTGCTCGAAAGAAGGGGGAAGGATTGTAGGAGCCAGAGGGATCAAGGACATCATCAGAAAATGCACAGACACAGCCAACTTGTCTCATTAAGATCTCACAGAGTCTGAACCAACAACCAGGGAGCATGCATGGGACAGACCTAATCCCTCTACATATATGTCATAGTTGTGTAGCTTGGTCCACTTGTGGGACTCCTAACAATGGGAACAGAGGCTGTCCCTAATGCCTTGGCTGGCTCTTGCAAACCTACTCCTCATAGGGGATTGCCTTGCTCAGCCTAAATACAAAGAAAGGTGCTGTATCATAAAGCAACTTGATATTCCATGCTTTGTGGACACCTAAGGGAGGCCTGCCCCTTTTTGAACAGAAATAGAGTATGAGTCGATTGGGGGAACAGAGGGGATGTAAAGGGCGGAAATTGGAGGAGAAAAGGGAGGGAGACTGTGGCAGGGATGTTAAATAAATAAATAAATAAATAAATAAATAAATAAATAAATAAAATTAAAAAAATAAGTAGATAAGGGAGCTGGAGAGATAGCTCAGTGGTTAAGAGCACTGGCTGTTCTTCCAGAGGACCCAGGTTCAATTTCCAGAACCCACATAGCAGCTCACAACTGTCTGTAACTCCAGTTCCATGGTGTCTGACACCTTCACACCAATGAACATAAAATAAGTAAATATGTATGGAATAACATTACAAAACTTTACCATTTTTGGATACTTTTCTATTGAAGTTTTTAATCTAATGGAGCAAATGCTGTTCAAGGTGTAAAGAAGTGGAAATTCCAGAAGTTTTTAAGCTTGAGTGGAATTTCTTTAAAAACAAACTTTAAAAAAAATTAGTGCTCAACAGCCAGGTGGTGGTGGGGCTTGCCTTTAATCCCAGCACTAGGGAGGCAGAGGCAGGTGGATCTCTGTGAGTTTGAGGACAGCCTGAGCTACAAGAGTTAGTTCCAGGACAGGCTCAGAGAAACCATAGCTCAAAAAAGAGAAAGAAAATAAAAGAAAATTAGTGCTCAAGCAAATATTTTTTAAATGCATATACTTTGTGTAATGTGTGGTTCTTTTTTGTTAACTTGACACAAATTAGGGTCATCGGAGAGGAATGGGCCTCATCTAAGGAAAGGCTCCATTGAGATCCAGCTGTAAGGCATTTTCTCACTTAGGGATCAATGGGGGAGGACTCAGCTCATGGTGGGTGGTGCCATCCCTGGGCTTCTCATTCTGGGTTCTATAAGAAGGTGAGTTGAGCAAGCCATGAAGAGCAAATCAGTAACAAGCTCCCCTCCATGGCCTCTCCATCAGCTTCTGCCTCCGGAACCCTGCTCTGGTTGAGCTTCTCTCCTGACGTCCTTCAGTGACAAGCAACAAAGCTGCAGTGTAAGCCATGCTTTCCTTCACAACTTGCCTTTTGGTCATGGTGCTTCTTCACAGCAATGGAAACCCTAAGATACTTTGTAAGGCCACTCTATTTAGAGTCAATTTACATTTGTGGTCAGAGTACCTTGTGTGTAAAAACAACAACAACAAAAACAACAACAACAAAAGCCAATTAAAGAATCCACTAATCTACCTAATTCATATACTTAAACTTTTTGGTACACTACTGCCAGGGGCTAGCCCGGGTGGTTGATGGGTCCCAGACAGGAGGGAAAAAGTTTGCAAGGGAAGGATGAACCAGGCATAATGGATGGGAGAATCCTGCAGCTGGACTGACTAGTAGCCAGGGTGTTTATTTATTCAGAATTTAGTAAGCAGAAATAGATTCATGTTGTTCTAAAATACAGATCGTATCATTTTGTTTTTATATATGTGTTTCACTTACTCTTGCATATCTTAATCATATCCTGCATATTTTAGTCATCATTGATAAACCATGACAGAACAGAGTTATCTTTTACAATCGTTTTCCCTGAAGTTTAATCATCTTTGATAAACAGTTACCTTTTATAAGCATTTTTACTCATCAACCCATAAACCAATTTTTAAGAATCTAGAGGCAAACAAATTAGCAGTCTTTGTGGTTACAAGAAAGCTGGACCAAAGCAAAATATCTAAACCAGCCCAGGCAGATTGCCATGTCCCAAACAATATTATTAATGCTTAATGGTCAGAGTGCCAATGAAAATTGCTGCAGATATTATTCAATTTCTGGAATAATACAATGCCTACCTCTTATATATTTGTAGAATTTGTTTATATGTCTAATGCTGGCACTCTTTTGTTCTTTGGTCATATGATATCACAGTGGCTTTGCATGACCCACTTTTCCTAAAAAAGGGGGGCCTGGCATATCATTCTTTTATCATCTTTTTACATCATCACGCATATCAATATAAGTGATTATCATTATCAATATAAGTGATTATCATTATAGGCGTCTGTGTAGGGCAGAGGTAACTTCCACTAATCTGACTTTGCTGTTCTCTATGCCACTTATTTGCCTGACTGTATAGTAGAAAAAAGCTTGTAATCTGATCTGTGATCAACTCCTCTAGTCCACCTAATTTGTTGACCTTTTAAAGTTTACTTTGTTATGATTATCTTCTTCCTGAGTAAGTACAGGGACAGATGTTTTTAAGAATATCTCATAGCCTCTTAAAGAGGTCTCTGGCATCTTTATGTGTGTCACAACCTCCAAGGCATAAGGAAGATCTAGTAGATAAGGATATCTCTCTAAAATCTGGAGGGGTGGTATGTTCAGGACATTACTCGGGACGCTTAGAAGCAGTACTCCTGGGAGAACGAATAAATAACTCATAAGAAATTTTCCATCATCAACACAATATATCCAAAATGAACAAATATTAGAAGTTCCCTAAGCACGCAACATGTGGGGATCAAGCCCAAAAGTCGCATGGCAGCCATCATGGGGCTCAGACTTGCTGAATCTTTGTCAAGTAGCTGTGCTGGCTTCATGACTTTTGCTGTTCCCGTCAGATATGGCTGTGCTACTCTTCAGCAGTAAAAATAAATCTTAAAAAGCTTTTTTATGAATGAATAGCAATCAAATGAATGTAATATTGAGTACCATAAGCAAATAGTAGATTGAAATTGATTAGGGAAACAAATTTATGATTCTATAAAACTTAAACATATGAAAATACCTTGGTTTCTTGAAATAAAGTTGAAATGGAATTACTGTTTGGTGGAAAATAGTCCTCTCAGAAATCGTAAGTTGTCAAGTCACTAGTCCACTAACAGATGCGAGGTCATCTGCTTTAAGTTGCTGATTGTGGGGCGGTCCCAGAGACCCTCCAAAGAATACATTTATTGTCATTAGTCTTATTGCCACAGGAGAGTTTATGAGGAGTCTATCTGTTGACAAAATTATAAAACTCAAGTTACGGGCATGGAGAGATCCAGGTGGTGCTGATCTGGCTACTTCCTTCCTGATGATTGACCTCTCCTTGTGCCAGAAAGGGCTACATAGACTTGTAGAGGGTAAAAATCACCAACACTCATATTCATCTGTGAAACCTTCAGGCTCCAATAATCATTGGCCTAGCAATTAATAACTGTACGGATGCATCAGTGGTATGAATATTATTGGAATTACAAACTGCTTCTTTATTGGAGCCAATAAATACTCCACAGGAGGAATTCAAGACGGCTACTGTAACTTTGCCAAAAACCTAAGGCTGGTAAAGCCATGGGCTCTAGGGGAAAGTAATATTACTTGTTTAAATGGGAGAGTATGAGACTGACTTATGCACATATATTTATATACTCAGAGATTAGTGCAACTCTCAGTCCTCATCAGAGAAGGTTCTTTGTGCAAAGTTTAATGGTGAATACATAAACCTACAACTGGGCAAAATAAAGTAAATACATTCTAATGAACTGTTCAACAATAAAGGTGACATCAATATCACAGGACCTTGCTGTTCTTAACAAAATCTCAATCCTTCAATTTTACCAACAAAGACTCAGGAACTAGATGTTGGGGTGAAAGCCTGCTAGCTCAGAGGGGCAGAGCAAGCACCCAGCTGATCTTCTTCCTCCACCAATGTCCCAGAAGCCTTTTAATTTTCTTACCAGATCGATCAAGTATTTCAAATTCAGTGTCCCACACTTCTACTTTCTGTACTACTCTCTCCATCCTCCTGACTCCTCCTTACTCACTATGGTTTTTTTCTTTTTAATCCTATGTTCATCTCCTGTCAACTGGTTATTTGCTCTGCTCTTTGACCTATGGTTGACTTTGCTTAATCCTGTTTATGATATTCAAGCAGAAATCTCTTGGATTAAAGGTGTGTACCAGGGTTGAGACACATCACCACAAGAAATGGATTTTTTTTCCAGTAAATAAGGCAATCTTGGGGGTTTACATTGTGATCAAATATCCCGCAACAGTTTCTCCCTTCCAATGCTCAAGGAAACTCATGGATGAGAGGTTGCAGGAGCTGGAGATCAGGGATGATTTCTGTGAATCAGTGTATTCTGAGCACCATGGGGATGATGCGCTCGTGGACTCAGCAGCGTGGTAACTTACCTAAGGACTGGATCAGATCAAGGCAGCCCACACTATGCACGGGGATGAAGAAAGTCAAACCCTCATTCCCAGCTATTAATAAATGAAGGCTTCTGGGGGAGCTATTGATAGATGATAGCTGTTGGGGGAGTAAAAGCCAATTTTCTTAAGG
Organism: Arvicola amphibius; assembly: GCF_903992535.2. Classification (NCBI taxonomy): domain Eukaryota; kingdom Metazoa; phylum Chordata; class Mammalia; order Rodentia; family Cricetidae; genus Arvicola; species Arvicola amphibius. The sequence goes on from NC_052055.2 coordinate 96,769,461, forward strand.
GTTGTATCCCCTGTTAGGTTGAGCAGGCCTCATTGGTTTTTCTCTTTACCTAGCCATAGCCTAGTGGGCTATAAAAATGAATGGAAAAAGAGAATATGAAGTTGGGAGTATTATGTGAAGGAGGGAACCCAACAGAATCTGTAAGGTGGTAAATACAATCAAAATGCATTATAAATGCATATGAAAGTTTTGAAGAATAGATAAAAAATACTTCAAAATATTTTATAGTTAATGATATATACCTACTTCATTAAGTGGGTGGGAATGGATGTTTATCCTTGAGAATTTTCGATGAAGAGCAGGGACCTTGATAGTAATCAAGTATGCAATTTCTTTTGTAAGTGTAACAATGTCATTTTTATGTTTATTATAGCAACAGAAAAATCTTAGCATGTTGCTAAAAAGCAAATGGGTTCTTTTCAGTCATTCTGAACTGTATAATAAAAGTTTACTTTGTATCCCCTGCGTTCTGCTATTGCTCCTCCTGTAGGATCTTTCTTTCCATTCTCACCAGTGGTATTTTCCTAGTTTCCTGGATTTTAGAGGTGCTCTAATTTAACACACGAATCTAATCTTTTGAAGGTAGGACCCGTGAGCGCGAGATATTTTTCTTGTTGGTTTTGAGTTATTTCCCCCATTACGGTATTTCCCATTTCACTTTTACCTGAAAAATCTCATTTATTTTCACAGCCAAAACCAGTTGCATTGTGTTTTTATTATCCTTTAATCTATCGATGGACAATTAGGTTGCCTCCATTTTCATATTATTGTAAAAAAAAAAAACCAGTCCTCATCAGATATATTTCTTTATGAAGTTCATAACTGTTATTGCAAACCAATCAAAAGTGTCAGTGTGGTGCTTAACAACAAATGAGACATCTATGTCCCCTCCATCCAAGACTCGGGGACCATGGTGGAAGACAGACCGATAATCATAAGAAACAGAAGTTAGGGCACACTAGAACGAAGCACCATCTTCTGCATAAGAGAGTACTCCTGCACTGACGAACTCGCAGTGCCCATGGTTGCTTGCTTGCATAATACATGTGTTAAATAAAGCCACTCAACATTTTAGGATGGTGTGGGAGAAACTCACAGAACCCCATATGTAACAGAATAGCTATTGACAATTTTGTCTACCTTGGGAAGGAGATCTAGTTTTTTTTAGAGATACAGTCCCTGATAGGTTGACCATGCTCCAGTGGCTAAACCAACACCATGAGTATATATGTAGCAGAAATAGAGCTCAGATTCTTTTCAAAAAGAAGGGGACCTGAAGTTGGGGGGAGAGGAGAAGTGAGGGATAGATATGGAAGAAGTTAAGGAGAAAAATGGGGTGAATATGATCAGAATCCATTGAGTGCAATTAATAAAAAATTAACAAAAACATTATATTAAAATTTCACATTTAAAAGTGAAAGGTCAATCACATACTCACTTTTAATATATGTACATTCCTTCTGGTTCCTGTTCTTTATCTGTATGATTTCTGTTATTGTTGTAACAAATTATTACAAATCCACTACCTTAATTAAGCTCACCAAATAAAATACCTTACAGTTTTGAATCTCAGAAAACAAATCTATTTGTATGAAAACAAAGGTTTTAGTTTTGCTGTGTTTCTCATTGTCTTAGTCTTTTTTTTTTCTATTCAATTCTTCTGCTTGACCTAAGCCACTAGAGCCTTTTCCAAGGCCATGTAACACAGCAGGACTTCCAATTTCATAGACCCTGTTTCTGGCTCTGTCCTTTTTTCTGTTTCTCTTTGAGGGGTCTCCTAATCTCATATCTGTTGCCATGAAAAATGAAAATAAAGTAATAAGGGATTTGTTTTATCTTACATTTTTAAGTTACAATCACTTTTGTTTGTGAGGAGAAGTCAAATGCGGAGGTAGAAACAACTAGCCATGTCACAAACATAGTCAAAAATAGAGAGCAATAAATGCATGCATGCTACTCACTTTCTTGCTGTGTTCAGCTCAATTTCCCTTTGCTTGTAATATTCAGTACCCATACCTATGGGATAGTGTCATTGATGTGGGACTGGTCTTCTCAAATCAATTAACTTAATTGTGACAACACTTTTCAGACATGTATAAAGGGCAATCTAATGTAGCCTATTCCTCATTAAGACTATATCCTAAGTTGTAGCAACTTGACAATTAAAGATAGCCAACCTAAAGAATAGAGTAAATAACCTAAATTGCCTTGGGACAGTCAAAATCCTTAATTCTACTGCAATTTCAAATTCTCTTTATAGATTTTGACCTGAAATGTCCTCCAAAGGCCTATGTGGTAAATGTTTGGCCTCCAACCTTGAGGAAATGGCCCCTGATGGGAAGATGTTAGGTAATTAGTTCTCACCAGAACTAAGGATGTAAAGGAGCCTGTTTCAGAACCTCAAGAACATAGAGCTAAATCAGTTACTGATCTTTATAAATTTAACTGCCAATGTTATTACATATTACAGTTATGAAACTCTAATATTTAGACATAATTTTAGGGGTCATGGGATTATTTCACAATTAGATTTCTAACTATGACTAAAGTAGGACTTAAAAATATGGTATCTTTTTTTAATGACACTTGTCCCTGACTTTTTAGGAGTTTACTCTTAATCATGTGTTCGGTTGTTCATAACTTTTAAAAACTGTTATGTCCCATTTGTCTCAGAATAAATAATAGTTCGAGACTCACTCCTGCCTGAAAAAGTAAAACAACAACTACAAAAACAACTGAGGACCCTCTGAAGTATCTCTTATGGAAGTAGAGCTGAAACATACGTATGTCTCCACCACTATGCATTAAATGCTCCTGGTACTAGAAGGTATTCTGCATGCTACCAAAGAAGAAATGTAATCACCAATTCAGCCACAAACCCTTTGAGCTACAGTACAATCTTCCTGCAAGTTACACTGGTTCAATATTGAACCATTTGAAATAAATTGTTGCTTCCAAGAGGAAACTCATCACACTTTCATGAAAAACCTTATTTTATTAAAACATTTTAGATGCTGTATTATGTAGGCCTTTGAAGTGCTTGAAGATCATGCATTAATCTAAAACATGGCTCTGTATAACCTTGAAAACATATATAACATGACTATAAGTTTGATTGTTATCATTTACTAACTATTAACCTGTATTTCTTCATGATCCTCAATAGTTTTCAAGAACTAAAACTTTATATTAGTTTTTTTTCAATAAGCTACAGAGTCACAATACCTTAAACAAGAGTATAAACATACATACAGTACACAAAATAGCCTTATATTTGTATCAAAACACAAATATCCATAACAATGTAAAATACTTTAGTTGGTGGTTCTTCCAAAGCAGACTCAGCAATAAACCCTCTTAATTCACCATTTCTATACTATATCCCCCCTTTTCCCTTCAGAAAAGATCCCTTAATCTAATCTTTATTTAGCTCTTTTCATGATCATGACCAATAACAAATTGTAACCGACCCCTAAACAATAGCAAACATCCATAAACCACCAAACGACCAAAAACTACCCATGCTACCTCTTGGGAATGTAGGTGGCATGTTCTCAAGACTGTCTCCTGTTATTTTGGGGTGATGGTATCTTAAGGGGTCCTCGAGAAATTTTGGATAATGGTCAAGACCTGGGAAAGTTAGCCAAAACATTTGTTGCCTGGTCTCTGTGCAACGAGAAAGTGCAAGACTTATCTGTAGTCCTGGCTAGAGTAGTCTGTGAGGCTGGATCATCTCAGCCAGCAGCTGTGAGGCTGTTCTGGATGCAGAAATCTGAGGAAACTGCAACAGTGTTACACTGAGAGACTGCATCACCTGAGCCACCCATTTTTATTCCTGTGTGGTCTGCTTGCTCTGAAAACAGAAAATTTCAAAGGTATATATATATCTGGACTAATGCAAGTATAGACTGTGCACTGTACACAAGCCAGCCAATGAGGATTTCTTTTATGTTTAAGCAGATAAAATATACATCACCTGTTATAGTGTTTTTAGATTGATTTCCTTATGTCTGGATTTTCAGAGGGTCTCCTCTGATTATACCTTATCTCTATCAACCTTGAATAAATGCACAGCCTTTGATTCCTGTGGAAACAGAAGCATAAGCCTTTCCCCCATAGCAATGTATATTTTGACTCTCATTTTAAAGTTAGGGCATTCCTAAGGTTTCTAGTCTGGCTGAATTTAGCATGCGCTCTTACAATCCAGTGTCTCACAGCAGCTGTCATTGTCTTATTAGCAATCAATCAAAAAATTCAAAGTCAAAAATATATACAGGATCCAGACTCCCTGTGTATTTTCCACCTTTACATGCCATGTCCTTTTTATATTATTTTATTTTTTCTTTAAAACTTTATTATATTATTTATGAAATTTTCGTATTTTTCTATGATCGTCTAAACCCATTTTCTATTCTTTTCTAAGCCTAGGCACATTTTTAAACACACTGTAATCTGTTTAGAGTTTTTTTTCCAACTGGATCTGTCTTGACTGAGTACCTGTAGCATTCTCGGACCACGTGAGACAAATATTGATCTGCCACGTCAGCTACCATTCTGCTTTGCTTAGCACATGGCTCTGGCACATGCTGATTTGGACTAACACCAGCCCATAGCAGCAACCGTAGTCATGCCTCTGTACCCCAAGTACCAGCCTTGCTGAGAGACTGCAGGATGAGAAAACCAGATCTAACTCCTTGTTTGGAACATTTATTAGCTTCCTCGGGCCCTGTTTTTGGATATTTGAGCTCCAACGTTGGATACCATATGTAGATGGATTTTTCTTTGGTCCAACAGCTCGCACAACAAAAGACACAGAGATGTATCATTAATTATGAAAGCTTGGCCTACAGCTTAGGCTTTTCCCACTAGCTCTTACAACTTAAATTAACCCATTTATATTCATCTATGTTTTGCCTCATGGCTCTACCTCTCTTCCATCTTGCACTTCCTGTTTCTTCTACATGATCTCGGGTGTTTCTCTCACCTCTATTTATCTTCTCCTTTCCTCTCTCTGGAAGTCCCGACTAAACTATTTTTGCCTAGCTATTGACCATTTTGCTCTTTATTAAACCAATCAGAAGGCTCCCTGGAAAAGACACATCTTCACAGTGTATTAAAAAATTATTCCACAACAAACATTATAGTATTAAAAACAAAAGCCACAATCAGAAATCCTCCCTTCATGATATATCAATTACACAGATATGTTTTATAAGTATTTATTTTTATAATATACAAATATAATGTCAACATTAAGGTATACCGTTAGTGTAGTTTTGTTAATAAACCACAGTAATGCTTTATGATATTTTTCAAGGTGATATTGAGAAAAGATGTGATGGGAATCATACTAATTATCTCACAGAAATTTATAGAATTTAATGTCACACTCTAGTTGAATAACAGTTCTGACATTGAATAAGTAAAATGAGAACAGTCTATGAGCTGTTTGTAATATAAAATATGAAGTATCTGATTATTTATTTGACATCAATATGTATGTAACTAAATTATCACTGCCCAAGTATATATAAGAACAGCCATTGTCATTCCCATCTTTAGACACTTATCTCATATAAACTGTTAACATCTTAAGTAATTTCTGAATTGTAAAATAAACTATATTATCAACCAATGAGATAAAAAAAAATCCTGAACAAAAATGTAGAAAGTTCTTTCTAGGTATTTTTTGTAGCATCTTTAATTTATTTCACTGATGCTTTCATTTTTTATTTTTTATATAATGTTTTTATTAAAAATTTCCTCCCCTCCTCCCACTTCCCTCCCCTCCCTTTCCAGGCCAAAGAGCAGTGAGGGTTCCCTACCCTATGGGAAGTCCAAGGTCCTCCCCGCTCCCCCCACGTCCACGAAGGTGAGTATCTAAACGGACAAGGCTCCTACAAAGCCCATTCATGCAGTAGAATCAAAACCCAGTGCCATTGTCCTTGGCTTCTCAGTCAGCCTCCACCATCAGCCACATTTAGAGAGTCCGGTTTGATCACATGCTCCATCAGTCCCATTCCAACTGGCCTTGGTGATCTCCCATTAGATCTGTCCCACCGTCTCAGTGGGTGTATGCACCCCTCAGAGTCCTGACTTCTATGCTCATATTCTCCCTCCTTCTGTTCCTCATTTGGACCTTGGGAGCTCAGTCCAGTGCTTCAGTGTGGGTCTCTGTCTCTGATCCTAGAGAAGCTAAATAAGAAGGTGAACCCAAAGAAAAACATATAGTTATCCTCTTGGATATTGGTAGGAGACAAGATTGGCGGGCAGGGGTTGGGAGCATGGAGGTGAAGGTGGGGTGGGGGTGGGGTGGGGATAAGGGGAGATAGGGAGAGAAAAGGGAGAAGGGGAGGATGGGGAGAGCTTGAAGGAATGGGATGGTTGGGATGGAGGAGGGGTGGATGTGGGAGCAGAGAAATAGATATCTTAATTAAGGGAGCCGTTTTAGGGTTGGCAAGAGACTTGACTCTAGAAGGATTCCCAGGTGTCCAAGGAGATGTCCCCAGCTTGTTCCTTGGGCATCAGAGGAGAGGGTGTCTAAACTGGCCTTGTCCTATAGCCACACTGATGAATATCTTGCATATTACCATAGAACCTTCATCTGATGCTTTCATTTTAACCATAGAATTCTTTTTAGCTACATCTTTCCCAATGTATTTGACTTGACATTTTGATTTATTGGACAGAGCATTGTAAAATAAACCAGGCATACAGAGGAAATAAGCACATTTCCCACTTTATTTCCCATATTTAGAAGGCATAGTTTGTTCTCAAAAAATAGAGAATATTGGAGTGATTTCTCTGATTCAAGGAAGCTTCCAGGGAGACAATGGGGAAGGGATGCCATGGTGAACAGAGGACGCAGGAAGTCATGGTGTGCTGATATAAAATGTCATGGGAAAAGAATTCTAGTCTTTAACACAGCAGAGTTAACTGTAACTTTCAATAAGTTACTGTAAATTTGAAAACAGCTAGGGGTTTTGAATATCACTAACACAAATAAATATTTGAGTTTATAGATCTGCTAATTGTCTTGATTTGGCCACAAAATATTGTTTACAATATTATCAATATGTTACAATTTACCCCATAAATATGTACCATTGTTATTATAATTATTTGAAACAGGGTCTCATTATGTAGCTCTGTTTGGCCTGGATTTTCCTATGTAGATCAAGTTGACCTTGAACTCATCTCTACTCCTGGGTGCTGGTATTAAAGGCATACAGTTGTGCCTTATTTAAAACTATGATTATCATGTGTTCTATAAACATAAAATGTAAATAAACTATAAAGAGGTAAAAATGCTGCTATACAGGCCGGGCGGTGGTGGCGCACGCCTTCGGATCTCTGAGTTCGAGGCCAGCCTGGTCTACAAGAGCTAGTTCCAGGACAGGCTCTAGAAACTACAGGGAAACCCTGTCTCGAAAAACCAAAAAAAAAAAAAAAAAAATGCTGCTATACATGATTGTAACCAAAATAGTAAAAAACATCCTAAAAATTTTAGTAGTTCTAGAAAACTTGGCATTTTGCCACAAGAAAGTTAATAAATAGTTAAAAAATGAGAAAAGTAGCTGCCATATCATAGCATTTATATTTTACATGGTTTGGTATGGACTGGTTGTTATTTTGAAATGAATGGAAAAACTTGCAAAAGTCTTCTTAGTACCTTTCTTTATGAAATATGTTGGAGCCAACAAAGTCTTGGTTTTTCTTTATGAGGTGACTGAAGGCAGCATATTGAACGAGACAATCAGGCACAATCTGTTGTGATTTTCACTTTTATAATCTCAGTTTTATTTACCTTGTCTTGAGATCTATCACATAAGCATATTCATAAACCTTGGTGTTGCCTAACTATGAAGGGGACTCCTTTCATGGGTGCGAGGCTATATAACATAAAATATAGAATTAAAATAAAAAATGCATTGACTAGGAGAAATGTATTGTTGTAGGTTGCCAGAGAAATTAGAGGTGCTGATGGGAATCTGAAAGAGTTCAGTTAGTAGAGAAGGAAGGAGAAGGATAAAGAGTAAGATAAAAATCTATATAAAAAAAGAGTGAGTAAGAAAGGACCCGATGGACCTGTGCAATCATGTGTTTATTAAGATCCAAAGGTATTATGCTCTGCATTTCAAAGGACCAAGAACTTATTTGTTTAAAGAAAACACTGGAAATGGAGGGAGGGACGATGACGTGGCTGATGTTAACTGTTTGGTTATTTTATTATCTCATAATAGGCTACTGAGTGGTAAGCTGGGTTTTGGCATATTGATTTGAGGAAGTAGTGATACACGTGCATCCAAAAGGAGAAAACTTATAACTATGACGAGGTGACAGTTGTCACTTTCAAACAGGTAATGATAAGATAGTAAATGTTAAGCCAAATTCAGGCTAAGACTATGAATATTAAACTTTCTTCATTTTTTTAAATTAGTGTGTGCGTGTATGTGAGTGTGTGTGTGTGTGTGTGTGCAGACATGCATATGTAGATGTCAGAGCATAAGTTGTGAAAGTTGCTTCTCTACTTCCAACACATGTGTCCAGGAATCTCACTGAGGACTTAAGACTTTGTGACAATCCCCTTACCCACCAAGCCATTTGTCTGGCCATAAGTTTCAAACTTCACAGTCATGTTGTATATGTATGTTCACATATTTGAAAGGCAATGAAAAGTCTCCAAGAAAAAAACTATTATTTTTGACCATGGAAATGTCTTAATATTTAAATTGTACAATCTATAAATCATTGTGCCTAGAACTTTGAAATGTTAGTACACCAATACACTAAATAAGTTGTTTTATTTATTTGAGGTTAACTGAAAGAGTAGAGATTATCATAGAATATTGTTATTGCTACTGTTTTCCATATTTGGGGCAAAACTTTCTAACCCAAAGTGGAAAATGTTATTATTTTGTTTTGAAGTCAAACATTCAGCAAAATTGTTTTCTCCTCAAGTTCACTTTTATAATTACCGTGCTTTGAGCAAGAGACAGTATTTGCTGCAATTTAAGAACATTCTCGGGAATAAACATTTTTGCAGTACTGGAAACAATATGAAATTCTGTCATGAATTGGTTTTGTATTACTTTAAAATTTCATCAGTGCCATAATGCACTGGCTTGCAAAGACTGAGCATGGAAAATTCATTTTAAAAGGGTTACTCTTCTAAAGTGGCTGTCAGCAATAAAGAAACTCAGAGCTGTGTACTAATGTGCTACATTTTCCAAAATGATCCGTTCACATTCGTGTCTTTCCGATTTGGTCTTGTTACTATACCCATTGTGTTCAGAGACTTAGCCTTGCAGATTAGTTCCTTCAGGATTTTTGTCTTGGTAGTTTGTATTCTGTAATACACATGGATGTGTGAAGCTATGTGGGATATTGTCTTATATGCTGGCATCCTATTTCTTTTTAAATATGGCTTTCACATTCAGTTTGCTGAAAAAGTTCATGAATAACAGCCACAAATGTCTGTTTTGTTTGCTGCCATCTAGTAGGTAACAGCAAAGTTTTTGTGTGTGTGTGTGTGCACTCATGAAAATATATGTATGAAATAAAAATAGGAAGAATTGTACATTTGATTGAGAAGCCACAAACTGTCCCTTAAAATGTAAAGGACAGTATTAGATTTGCACACACACACACATACACACATAAAACTGAAAGGTCTATTGGTAAAAATTAACTTTGTTAAACTTTTAAGTACAGTCAAGTAGGGCTTAATACACTCTGGGATATTAATATATGAATATACAGCCTAGAGCCCATCTGTTTTATCAAAGTGTGATTTTTATAAAATACTAAAGTTATGGTGTGCAAAATACAGTTTATTTCAGTTAGTAGTTTGCAACTTAACTTACCCCATTATATGAAATTGTATGAGTTGAGTATTCTCACCAAAGGTGTATTACTCCAACTTTGGTCCCAAGTGTGGTGATGCTGAGAAGTGTATATATCTTTAAGAGACAGTGCTTGTGGGAGGCAATTAGGGCACGCCTTCATGATCCTCCAGAGTGCATTAACTCTTCACCAGTGAAATAGATTAGCTCATATCCTGTAATATTTTTCAGGAAAGTGAATTTTCATAAAGCAAAACCACACCACAAGCTTGGCCTATTCCACATATGACTGCTTGCTTTTTTCCAGTTTCTCTGCTTAATTGAGATCCAAGGGACCACAGCAATTTCACTGGATTCTTAACATCAAGTAGGAGAGTGGTGTTAAGACTGTAGCTTCCACCAAAGCAATCTTGTGCCTCACAATTATCATTGATAATGTTTAAAAGAATACAGTTTAATGCTTATTTCTCAAAGATCTATGTTCATTATGTGTGTAATTCATAGTATATCTGTGGACATTCCATTGCTGGTAATGTATGGTTTGTTGGCAATATCATGTGGAAGTAGCACCATGACTTGTATTTCCTATCATATTTACAAAACTGTGTGCAAGATATTCATGCAAGCCAGTAAATAGTAATTTAAGCTGCACATTACACAAATACAGTAAAATGTGCTCACCATCTAATAAGGATTTAGTGTGCATTCTCATAATCAAACCTTTTAATTTAATTAGCTCCATTATGACTGAGGGGGTGTGCAATAACTTAAAAATCATCTACATTCCCCATTCATGTCTCCCCTTGCTATATGACTGTTAATAATTACAGCCTCCTAAGTGAGATGAAATGTTATGTTCCCTTACAGTTTACAGTTTAAATTTTATTTCACTGAACCCCTCTAAGATAACAGCATTCAGCCAAAACATTAAATCAAACTATAAGTTCTGAAGCATTTGTGAAATAACAAATCTGCATCCGCCTTCCTCCTGTCACTGCGTTATTGCATGTCACGGTGTCATAATCCCTCTGTAAACCAGGATATACTGTGAAACTCAGCTATCTGCTTATTGATGAATCACATCATCATTTAGCCATAATTAGAAACATAATAAATTTTAGCTGCTTCAGTTTCTGTTAGTTCATGAAGATGTACTTGAATGTCAAAATATATTCATGGGGAAAGAAAAAAAATAGCATAAGTAATTTAATTGTGCTGGGATTTTACATTCCACTAATGGGGGTAATCGCTGTTCCACTGACAGCATAAGCCATGTTTGTGCTTTGAGAAACCAATGCAAAACTTACTTTTTCCTTTACTTGCCACAGTAATATGAATCTTCCCAAGAACCCGCCTCCTATGAGCTGTCTTCGTAAACTTTTTTCTGCTAAATTTCAAAATGCAAATTACTATACTTTAAAAGATTAATTTGCTTGGCGTATAATGTTTCTTGCCTCAGTCTATGCAGTATATAACTCTACTTCTTTCATATCCGGGAACACAGTTTTTCCTAATTTCCTTTTCTGAGGAATGATGTTTAAACTCTTTGGTTTGGATTTACCAAACCAAAATTTGACTTCAATTTACTTTTTAAAACATTTACTCTAAAGAACAGACTGGCAACACGGACTCTACAAGCACCCTGTTGTCTCAAAAATCAGGCTCCGGCATTTATTTCTGGGATGTTTCTTACTCTGACGGCAACTTGTAAATTCCCTGTAATGTAGAGATTGTTATATACACGCTGGTCTTGGATACTCCAATAGAAACTCTTCCCTCCATTGTTATCCTCTACTCAAAACCTTTAATGTTTGAAAGCTAACATGCTATGCTTACCGTGTGTAATAAGATCTCTTCCTGGGAGAGAGCCATACTCTTTAGAGTAAAACATTTCTCACTAAAATAATATTCTCACCAAGTAGTACACATTAAGACCATACGTGGTAATATGGAAAGTCTAAAAAATTGTCTCCATTTTCACTATGAAAAATTATCTCTTTTCAGGGTTGAGAATAAGCAATGATGTATCCATAGCATTACATTGTAATACACTAAGCCTTTAGAATAAAGACAACCAGCATTTACTATATTGTGATGCTATAGTTTATTGTTTCTATTTTTTAATTGTTAAGAATCCACCACTGACTATCCACTAGTTACACCTAAATACTTCCATACTGGATCCCCAGCTTTCTTTAGATTCTTCTATTCATGCTCTAAATATGTGTTTCACAAAATATTTAGGGTAGATATTTATTTGATTTGCAGAAGTCCATCTTCCCTAAAAAAATACTGGCTCGCTCTGGCTATTTATTCCCTTTGGATGACTACCTGGACCCATATGAGCATACCCAACTTCTAGAGACAATATTCACTTTAGTTGTAAGAGCTAGAAAATCTGAAATCTGACATGAGCTAAGCAGGAAGCTTCTTCTCTGCTAGATAGTTTTGTAGTGCTAGAAAGTGCTATGCAAGCTACTTAGGGACAGCAAGCACCAATGGTCTTACCCAGTTGCAAACTCTATAAACTATATCATCAACCTATCTGGCGAAATGTGCCTACTGTCGCAACAGTGGCGTGACTCTTATGGGGGTATCATTTTCTTCTACTGAGATTTTAAACCCCTAAGAGGGAATCATACCTGTTTTTCAATCTTGGTTAAAGGCTATAAGAGACCACAGACCCTAGAAGACCCTACCATTGTTTTTATGAGTGTACATGAGGTCAAATTGCCTTCTAAATTTTTATGTATATTCCATAGTTTTTAGCTGATCAACTTTGTACCAGATTCTTCTCTTTGTAGTGAGTAATAATTAATATAGACACTATTAAGTCATTAGAGCTTTTGGAACAAGTAGTTATTGAATACTCAGCCCTAAACGAAGCACCAATATCATCCTCTAAGTCTCAGGGAACATGGTTCAAAAGGGATTTAAAGAATGTAAGAGCTGGAGACTTAGGACTGCTGCAAACTATTATCTGGACATAACATGGCTTCTATACCAGTGAACTTAGAGAAGCTGTGGCATTCTGCACAAGATTGGATCCATCAACATTCCATCATGGGTAGGAGAGAAACTCATAAATCTCTCTTCCTGTCTGGGTAACTATAGGAACTTAGAGTGTGCAGAGGGAGGGAGAGCAACATTAGTTAGTGGTATAAACACTGATACAGCGCCACATTCAAGCAAGTAACTCCACCCGTAGTTATGGAGGCAACTCTGATTAAATATAGTGGGTCACAAGCTACACACAGCAGCAGGTAGAAAATGGGAGGATGACTTTGGAAGAAGACAAGATTTTCTGGGAGGGAGAAGATGATAAATAATAGAACAAATAGAATAATGGAGGAGACTTGATCAAAGAACATTATACCACTTTATAAAATTGCAGAACATCGACTAATGATGTAGAATAATGTAGAACAATTAATAACGTATAACAATGAATAAACAAGTAAAAGTATGGATTCTGAAAATTCCCATATTATAATAATCTCTCCTCCAAATTCAAAATATTTATTTAAAATATAATATTTAAACAAACACATAAATGTAATTTTGTTATTTCAGCTTAAAGTTGAATGCACCCACATATAAATTTTAGTTAATAAAATTCATGCAACATGTGCCATCTCTTAAAACTCCTTCTTAAAAGACATATTTCCCCAGCAAGGCAGCATCTCTGCAACTCCCACAAAAACCACCATGAACTAAGAACAAAGTGTTAAAATGCCTCAGACTATAAGACAGATTTCTCATTCAACTAGCTACACAGATACTGCTAAGTACTCTAGCTTCATTATCTAATTATTATGTATTAATCACATTACCATCTCTATTATATAAATGAGAGAACCAGAAAATAATGAGTACCTATGATTTACCTTAAGTCAGATAATTAATCATTTCAAACACTGACCATCAGATGGCCCAGTAGATTCACAATACAACCCGTAATAACAGGAGAAATATTAATTATACCATGTATATAATTTTCTAAGCAGTAGTGAATCTTTCCACATTTCAACTGTTTTCTCTTTACTTTCTGGGGGAGATTATTATTTCCATTTTATTTATGTAGACATTAAGGCTCAGAGGTGAGATTCTGTCTGCTCTAAGTTATGTAAATGAGGGAACTATGATGTGGACTCATGACTGTGACCTGAAACTTAGCCCAAAATCTGATCTGCAAAGGTTTCAAGCCTTTCTGTTTCTCCCTTCTGTCTACTTTCTATGGACACAGTGAATATATAATGGTACTCCAAAGAACTCTCTCTCTCTCTCTCTCTCTCTCTCTCTCTCTCTCTCTCTCTCTCTCTCTCTGAGTGTGTGTGTGTGAATATATAAAAGATTATTTTCTTAATATTTATTTATGTTTTAGTTTTTTACATCTCATATTAAAATATAGTTGTATCCATTTCCCTTTTCTTTTCATCCCTCCTGCCACTTTCATGTCCCCTCTCTTCATCTGATCCCATATCTAGCCCCTGTGATGGGATAATCTTCTTGTACACTGTAAAGACTTGTCATTTGGATTAATTTAATAAAACACTGATTGGCCAGTAGCCAGGTAGGAAGTATAAGTATATAAGTAGGGTGACCAGACTAAGGATGATGGAAAGAAGGAGGGTGGAGGCAGAAGAATTGACAGCAGACACAGAGGAGGCAGGAGATGTGGTAGTACCTTTATTAATTATTAATTATTATTTGTTAATAAAAATATTGTCATATGACAGAGAGTAAATAAGGAATATAGGTTAACTTAAAATATATGAGCTAGTTAGTAATAAGCCTGATCTATTGGCTGAGCATTTATCATTAATTTAAGCCTCTGTCTCGTAATTTGGGAAGCATCTACTGGGTATTTGGTAGCAGGTAAATAAGATAAAAAAGCCCTGTCTACATGCTACTCTCAAATTAATAACCTGATTTTCTCCAAATACCCAATTTTCATAGCAGTAATTATTGTTTAAAGTTGTCCTTTCTATATATAGTGTTTACTTTTTAATCATATTTAGTCTAAATCAGATGGTAGAAAAATGTAAGTTGAGATAGAGACTCTCAATCCTGTTTCTTTGGTCCAAATGTTTATTTTTATGACATTGATCTGTTGTATTGATTATTATAGATTTGTAAAGTTGATGTGGGATATTCCTTTTGTAAGCTGTGAATATCATTGGATAATAAAAATAAATCCTTTGGCCTATAGCAAGGCAGAACTTAGCTAGGTGGGAAAAACAAAACTGAATGCTGGGAGAAAGAAGACAGTCAAGGTGAAGCCATGTAGCTCCAGTAGAGACAGACGCCAGAACTTTACTCAGTAAGCCCCAGCCTCATGGTGATACACAGATTAATGGAGATGTCTTAATTTAAGATATGAGTTAGCCAGAAATACTCTAAAGCTATTGGTCAAACAGTATTGCAAATAATATGATTTCTGCGTGATTATTTTGGGTCTGAACAGCTGGGAACAAACAAGTGGCCTTACTACAACATAGAATATTTTAAACTCAGACTTCATTCATTTCTTCCTTACTTCTTTTAGCCTTTGGCTAATTTGGCTAATTATGATTTCACAACTCTGCGCAGAATGTAATTGGTATTTTGGTAGGAATTGCATTCATTCTATACATATCTTTGAGTTGAATAGAATTTACAAGAATTCTGATACTTATGATTCATGATCATCATTTTATGATTTTTCCATTTTATTGTGTGTTCTCAATCAGTTTACAAGTATTCTATGGTTTTCATTGTAGACTTTTTGTTTCATTTTGATTGCTAAATTTTCAATAAACCTTTTAAGGTAATAATATAAAAAGTCATTGTGGTGACTATTCAGAAGCTGAAAATAAATGTACTTCAAAATCCAGTTAGACCACCCCTAAACATGTACCCAAATGGCGTTTCCTCCTACAGACAGATTTGCTCAATTCCATTCATTGCTGTTCTATTCATAAAAGCCAGAAAATAGAGAAAGCCTAGATGTCTATCAGTGGATGAAAAGATTAAGAAACTATTGTACTTTTACAAATTGGAATATTGCTCAGTCATTAACACAGATGAAATCATGAAATTCATTGTTAAATGGGTAGAGGTATAACAAAATTCTGAATCAGGAAACCCTGCTACAGAAATACAAATTTGATGTGTATTCACTTATATGTGAATGTTAGCTGTTGGTCTTTGATAAGCAAGCTACAATCCATATAACCACTGAAGTTAGGTATGGAGTAAGAGACTAGTTGGAGGGATGGATCTCTCTAGGAAAAGCAAATACAATAGATAGTTATGAACGGACAGGTAGGGGCAGGAATGGGAGGACCAGACGGGGAGGGAGTGAAAGAGAGAGATAAGTGAGTGAGTACAGGAAAGTTCAGATAAAATTAAGCATCATTTGAGAGATCATAAAGAAGCTTAATATAGCAGAAGCTTCTGAAAATATATACGTGTATGAAAGCAATCCAAATGAAGCCATCAAGCAACAAGGGAGAGGAGCCCCAACTAGACAACTTTTGTCACTAAATAAAGCTTCCAGCACCAGGACTGAGTTATGTCTAATCACGTTATTGCCCAAAAGAGGCCAATGGAAACACCAAACAATTCAGGTTATTGGTAAGTCTTTTGGCTGTTATCTACAAACTAAAAGTAAGTTCTATTGCTGAAGAGAAAACCTACACAACTCACTGAACATGGAAAAGTTGAACTTATGCCTACCTAGAACCTCATTTCTACATGCTAGCGTTCATCATACTAGAGGGAACTCTGTATGCTACCAAAGGAGAAAGGAAAACAACAACTCAGCCACAGACCATTTGTTCTACAATGGTGATCTGTCTGCAATATACACTGGTGGAATGGTGATACAAAACTTAAAGGAGTGATCAACAAACATCTGGCTGGAATCAGGCCTACACCATGAGATGGAACTCATCTTCAACCCTGCTAGTGTGACTGAGACCCTGAGACCAGATAGACCAGGGATATAACTCATAGATTAGTACCTTGTTCAGCCATCATTGAAGAAGGTTCCTCCTGTAGCAGGTGAGAATAAATGCGGAGCCATAGCCACAAAATGTGTAGAGAGTGGGAGACCTTGGAACACCCACTCAATGTGATGTTTCCAACATATCATTCCCTTCAGGGCTGAGTGGTCCCTGTGGAAGAGGAGGTAGAAAGAGTCTAAGATCCAGAGTGGACTGGGGGACACCAAGGGGACTAGACCATTTAAACACAGCAGGACTGATGCACATATGAACTTACAAGGTCTGTGGCAGATGGAGTCCCAGTGCTGACAGAATTGTTATAAACTTTCATCCCTAGGCCAGAGCTATCTCCATTTGATAACCACTCACAGATGGGCAATTTATTCTTTCCAGCGGAATCTCACTGAAAATTCAAACCATTCTTAGGAATAGGCTCCACGCCCAACAATTGATGCTGGGCATAAAATGAACTCAATGACATCTCTGGAAGTTCTTTGTCTCATAAGGTTTTGTCAGGGCACCTTTATCTTACAGGTCCTTGGCATACATGTTGTGGTTGCTGGTTTTATGTTCTCAGGGGATACTTGTGTATGAACCTGTGTGTTTCTGTGTCTAAGTGTTTCTTGAGCTTTTTCTTTGGCTCTTTTTCTTCTTTTTGTTTGCTTTACCCTATTTCATTTTGTTTTGTATTATTATCACTCTTTAGATACCTATTTGTTTCATAATGACAGATAGAAAAGGTGTATATTTGGGTAGGAGGGGAGGTGGGGTAGATCTTCATTGAGTTAGGAGAGGGAAAAATTATAATCAGTATATTTTTATTGAAAAAGTTCATTTTCAATGAAAGAACTATAAAGGAAAAATATAAAAAAGAAAATAATTGACATGAATGTACATAATTTACAATACATTTTGAAGTTAGTATTTATTTTAACTCAAAATATCAGTAAAATCTGCCATGTCTTTTGGAAAAAAGGTGGTACGAAAATGACATATTGGAAAGCTGACAGTCCTGAAAACAGAGTACCATGTATTTCAATGGACAACAACTAACCTTACTTGTCTTTCTGCTCTCCATCAACCTAATTTCCTTGAAACTCAACTAAGAGTCAAGTATTCATTGCAAAGTTACCTTTGGAAACGGGATAGGTACATCACAAAACTTACCACATAATAAAGTTTACTTGAGGGAGAACCCTTTATGTCTTTTCACTGGGTGTTCTGTCATGTTTAGATAGAGATTCAATCAATATACTTGATTTTTTTTTTGTTCCATTCTTGAACCATTGCAGCAGTCTTAATGTCAAGAAAATATAATATATATTGACAAAGTATGGTCAAGAAGTGACAGCTGATAAGCTAAAAGTAATGCAATGGGGAAATACACCAGTCTTAAAATAATCCCCCAAGTATCCAAGGCTACTCTGTGGAAGACCAAGTACCTATATTCTTAATAACCGCATCTGATAGCATAACTCCTGCTCAGTCAGTGGCTTTCTCATTTCGGAATTAGTTTGAGAACAAACCCATTAGTATGTCTTACTTACATTTTAGTGATGAGGATGTATTTCCATCACAGATGATAAAATGGTGTTTTATGGTCCTCCATCCTTACCTCAAAATATTAGTTATTAAATCTATTTCTTCATTTATGACTCCTAGCCACATGAGATTTTGCTGACATTTGAATAGAGGCACAACAGTTCTCAGTCCTTTTAGATGGTGAAGAAATTCCATGAAGAGAAAGTTCCGGGGTCAGTCAAACATGGTGTGTGGCCTTTGAGTAGCTCAGTGCCCATGTCGAGGTCTGGCTCCTTTGTATGGTTGCAGACTAACTCCAAACTGCAACTTATAAGTGTAGTAAATACAGACAGGGATAACTATGTCAATGAGTGTTAGGAGTGATGGTGAACTTAAGTATAATTTGTCAAATAATACTTCTTTTCTTTTCTTTCTTTTTTTTTAAACACTGTTATTCTACAAATGTTGGACACTTTGAGCTCCTAAGATACAGCATAAGAATAGGGAACAATTAAACCATTTTGAAAACAAAGCCATCTTTTCTCTGAGATATGCCAGTCCTTCTGGGATAGAAAAATCAGGTGTTCACCATAGTGCATTTGAGGTAACTGACTGGGAAGTGCAGATTACAGGCATGTGCAGCACAGTCCGTGGCAACCTCCTTCCTCTATGTCTGCTCTGTCTTCAGTTTTGCTTCCTGACAGCACAGACGATATAATTTGTGCAGTTTGTACTTTCTAAAGTGTGACTTGGTCACTTTCGCTTCCATTATTTCTAAGAGGCCAATCAGGGTCAAAAGATAAAGGAGAAGAATGCAATGTGGTCAAGCAAAGATCTGTAAAGATGAGACTGTGTCAAGTACTCTCATAGGGAAGACCTGGTCACTGCTTCTGGTGAGGGATGGATAAAGAATAAGAGCAGACAAAGTCAGAGAGCAAAGAAACATGGAATTAGTTACAAGGGAATATTTTCTTTTCAAAATTTTCTATTCCTAGGCACACAGCAACACACACAAACTCAGTGTTAAACGGTTCTTCAGAAAATAAATCTGGACTTTAGGTGGGAAATATTTTGATGATGTGTATTAACATTTTTAAAGTATTAAGATATGACTTTAAGGTATTCGATGTGTGTAATTAGCAAGCCACACATAGCATTCAGTATATTCATATGTGTACTTGTTCTTGTGTGTGCATGTTTAGAGGCCAGAGGTTGATGTTGGGTATGTTCCTAATTCATTTCTCTACATCACTTTTCCAGTTCATGCTCAGCAAACTCGGGAATTCTATCTATATAAGTCAAGAACTGGGGTTCTCGACAGCAGCCACCAGGATTTTAAGTAAGTTTAAGGTTCCAAACTCAGGCCCATATATTTGCACTGTAAGTATATTCTCAGCTAGGCATATGTCTGTGCAAAAAAAAAATGTACGTTTCTATTCTATCACTCAGGAGGCAGTTGGATCTCTGAATTTGAGGCCAGCCTAGTCTACAAACAATGCCTAGGACAGCCACAGCTCCACAAAGAAATCTTGTTTCTTCCAGAAGGATCTCTGTGTGTTTGAGGCCGACTTGGTCTATAGAGCAAGTTCAAAGAGAGCCGAAACTGTTGTCTCGTAAAACAAACAACAGTCACTTTAAAAGTACACATCAAGTGTGAGAAATCAAATGTGAGAAAAGAACAATGCCAATTTCAAGTGGCTCATGGATTTTAATAGTAGACTTGTTGAGACATCAATAAATAAGAACCGTCACACCACATTAATCTGAAGGCCTCGTCCTTATCTAATCTACACAGAACTGGGGATAATGACTTATTAAGTAGACAAAAAAGTAATCTCATCAATATTGAGGATTCAGCAGATTGTTTACACTGCTACTTGCATAGTAACATTGATAATAAAACCTTATGTGATGCCTTTGTTGTAGTACATCTTTAAAGATTTATTTTTATTTAGATGTGTATTTTGTGGTGTGTGTGTGTGTGTGTGTGTGTGTGTGTACACCATATCTACTTTTGTGGTGTCTGTAGAGGCCAGGAGAAGGCAGTAGATCTCCTGAAGCTGGAATTCATAGCAGTTTTGTGTGTCCTAATGTAGATGCTTGGAAAGGAACTTGGGTTACCTGGAAGAGAGAAGCGCAGACTCATAAGTGCTGAGCCATCTCTCTATATCTCTTCTTCATTATTTTTAAATCTTCCTCCAAGGCGGGGTCTTCAAAATGCACAAAAATGCTATATCCTTTATCTGACATAGAAATTCATGATATTTCTTGTTAATCTATATTTTAATGTTGTTATATTAGCAAGAATATTTCATGAGAAGATCAGAATTCATTTTAACCCTGAATTTCAGCAGGCACATTGTAAATACAAGCAAATATAAAAACTCCTGAGCTTTATGTAATCATCCCATCGCCAATAACAAGCCATTGGACCTTTACCCCTTCTACATTCTTGTCTGACTATAGTCTACAAAAAACTAATATAATACACAGTTTAATCATCTACAGGGATAATCTATGCTTTCTTTAACCATCAGCTTAAAAATCATTTAACTTACTGTTAACTATTTTGAAAAGAAAATTTACTTTTAATGAGAATATCTTAGCATTCATGTTTGTGTCTATTTTTGAGTATGGTTCACGTATAGGAAGTGCACACATATATTTTATTTACTTAATTACTAAAGTCGGTAATTGTGGGAGTTTGAATATAATTGGCCTCCATAAGCTTATAGGAGGTGGCAACATCAGGAGTCTGGCCTTTTGGAGTAGGTGTGGTTTTGTTAGCAGAAGTGTGTCACTTTTGGACCTGGCTTTGAGGTCTCCTGTGCTCTATCTGGCTATACCAAAGGTGAACACAGACTCCTTCTGGGGCCTGTGGATGAATATGTAGAACTCTCAGCTCTTTTTCCAGCACCAGGTCTGCCTGCTTGTCACCCACCATGAAAATAATGGGCTAACCTTCTGAAACTGTAAACCAGCCCCAATTAAGTGTTTTTGTTTAATAAGTGTTGCCATGGTCATGGTGTCTCTTCACAGCAACAGAAACCCCGAATAAAAGAATAACATTGGTATCTTTAAGAACTGAATGTAGCAAACATGATTAACTTAACCATAGAACCAGAGTATCAGCCAGAGAAGAAAAATATTTCTTCAACCAAGATAATTCCTGAGCCTCTTTTGCTCAGTCTCTGCCTTTTCCTGTCATACTAATGGGGATATTTGGCTTTTGCAGTCAGTAAGAAAAATTGAATATTCAGACACCATGTAGAGTCATAGAGCATAGAAATTCTTCTTATATCTGA
The DNA here is from genome assembly GCF_903992535.2 of Arvicola amphibius. Lineage (NCBI taxonomy): Eukaryota > Metazoa > Chordata > Mammalia > Rodentia > Cricetidae > Arvicola > Arvicola amphibius. Next base: position 96,791,121 of record NC_052055.2, read on the forward strand.
AATGCTTTGATAGAACAGTATTTTATAAGATTTATTTCAAGTTACATATTTAATAGGGTTTTCTTTATTCTTTTAAATCTTCTGAATACAGATTAATTTATGAAGAGATACTAGTCTTTTAGGCGGTCCTCTGACCTTGTGGTACCTGTGCACATTACCATCAGCCGTTCAGTCGTTCCTGTCTCTGCCAGCACTTAGTCTCGCAGTGGTCATTCAGCTCCTTTGGAGGAATCCAGTTGTTGTTTTATACTGGAATTCCCTTGCTGGCTAAGAATATTTGCATATCTTTCTGGCATTATTGGCCATGTGTTACTCTGTTGGGGCAGCTGGCCCAATCCCTGCGTTCAGGGGCGTGGCTGCTCCAGCGGGGTAGCATTCCCCTTAAATAGGATTGGGGAGCCGGAAGGCCGCCCGTTCGTTTGCGCTGCCCCGCGCGTGCTCACCTTCGGCTTCGCTGGACCCTTGGTTCTGTAAGTTCCCTTGTCTCCCCTTGTATTAAAATTGAGTAATTATAAAAGGACTATTTTTGGTTATTTCCAATCTTCGCCGCTTCATCTGGCGGAATTCCCTTGCTGGCTAAGAATATTTGCATATCTTTCTGGCATTATTGGCCATGTGTTACTCAATAAATCTTCCAACTGGTATATGAAATTTTGCTCCTTTCCAGTGGGTTGATAGACTTCAAAATGTGCAGGGGTACTTTCCATCCTTCAAAAATAAATATTTGCCTGGTATATGTCCACTGAATACTTTTCACTGTCCTTGACTTGAATGAACATTTTATTTATAGTGAATTTTTTATCGGTACCATTTTAAATAAATAGCCTTTTTGTTTCAACAAAGAAATCTTAGGGCTGGAGAGATGGCTCAGAGGTTAAGAGCATTGCCTGCTCTTCCAAAGGTCCTGAGTTCAATTCCCAGCAACCACATGGTGGCTCACAACCATCTGTAATGGGGTCTGGTGCCCTCTTCTGGCCTGCAGGCAGACACACAGACAGAATATTATATACATAATAAATAAATAAACAAACAAACAAATAAATAAATAAATATTTTAAAAAAGAAATCTTAGCGTTAATGAAAATTTAAATAGAGATACTGTTTCCATAAAGTTCTTTTCCAAAAGGCACAGGAAGGGTACTTCACCAAATTTGTTCTGCAGAAGTTAATCCTTCCTTGCCCAGACTTCATAGATTGATCAAATGATAAGAGTTTTATTTGAACCAACTACACAAGAAATTAAATGCACATTGGAATGAATTGTATAACATTTTCCATGTTGACTTAAATTATGACAGAGAAACTGGTTTTACTACTGATTTTCACATTGATAACTAATTTTCATTTTATGATTGACACCAGGAAATCTTGCAAAGAAATTAAAGAAAAATACTAAATGCAGACCGTGTACCATGTCTTTATCTTGTGTAATTCAAATTATACAATGACCCTGATTAACTAGAAAAAAGAAGTTGATTTACAAAAAATACATTGTCTTAAATCCTTACATTTTTATTTAAAAAGGAACAATCAGAATTGTTGACACTGACATGCCAAATACATTGATATTTAAGCAAACCACATATTTCATATATACACGAAGAGCAAATTGTGGGATTATTAATGAGGTATAATCTCAGAGTATTGAATTGTAAATACAGTTTTCTTCCAATCCAAATTATGGATGCAAGAGTTGTTTCATTCTTTACATTATTTATATTATTTCAATATTTTTAAAAAATTGTTCTTGAACAACGGTCATGAGGTCAAATGAACAGTGTTTTCCTACTTAGCAACTGTGAGTAACAGAGTTCAGTTAGAAGTGCTATATTTTTGTTACCTTAGGTAGCCAGCTTCCCCTCAAACATTATATAAAAGACATTTCTTTTCTTTTTCTTTTTTTTTTTTTTTTTTTTTTTTTTTTTTTTTTTTGGTTTTTCGTGACAGGGTTTCTCTGCAGCTTTTTTAGAGCCTGTCCTGGAACTAGCTCATGTAGACCAGGCTGGCCTCAAACTCACAGAGATCCACCTGCCTCTGCCTCCCGAGTGCTGGGATTAAAGGCATGCGCCACCACCACCCGGCTAAAAGACATTTCTTAATAATAGACTACTGAAGATTATTGAATGATCTCTGCAAGATGTCACTGTATTTTTACATTCTTTAGAAAGGAATCTTTTATTAAAGAATAATTCACACCATCCATTGCCACCTGAAACTAACAGACCCTTTTAAAATAACAGTTTAATTCTCCTTTGTAATAATTTATAAATGTGAGAACAAAATTATAGTAAATTAACGGTCATAGGAGTTTAATGATTCACTGTCTTCCATATATATATATATGTATATATATATATATATATATATATATATATATATATGTATACACACACACACACACACATCCCTTGTGTACTGTAGACTTGCTTCACCTGAGATTTAATGGTTACTCATACTTTTACCACAAATGAATTTATCCAGAGTCTTCCCACAAAACATCAGAGAATAAGAGTCTTTTATTTTTTGAATAATTAGGGAAATGTCATAATTCATTCTGGCTTCAGAACTCCATGTTTTTCTCTTATTATCCTGTGTTTGAGGCAGTTTGGGCTGTCATCTGGGCGGTCTGGCCTAAGATTTCACGTAGATGAATTTCATCTTCATCTTTAGAGCGTGAGCGATGGATGGCTCTGCGTGGCTGAGTCTTTTCCTTGTCTAACTGACAAATGGCATCCCACATCTGGGCAAAGAATAAAAACTTGTACATTTCAAGCTTTGTTCAAAGAAGCCTAAGAGTGGACACCTGCATGGTTTCCACATTCTTTCTTTGTCCGTGACAATTGTTCTTGTAGCTCTGGTCTCACCGAGGCAAGCTATTCAAACCCACTCTATTTTGTCAACATTTTTTTTCATGGGGAGTGATTACAAAGTAATAATTAATAAGAATGAAGTAACCAAGATATAATGTACTAAATATTCATATATATTAAACATTAGAATAAATATGATCCCCAATACATCTTAAAATTATAAAATAATCCCATGGAGTAGAAATAGCGTTGAAAACCAGAATGAGATTTACTTTGTGTTCAAGTCATTTTTTATGATCACTTACATTTCCTAAAATAAAATAAAAATCTACACATATTTCTCTTTAAAAATACACTATGTTCATGGCAACACTGTTTGTTATAGTCATAACCTGGAAACAATCCAAATGCCTCTTGACTGAAGAATGGATAAGGAAAATGTAGTACATTTATACAATCGAGTACTATACAGCAGGAAAAAATAATGACATCTTGAAATTTGCAGGCAAATGGATGGATCTAGAAAACATCATAGTGAGGGAGGTAAGCCAGACCCAGAAAAACAAATATTATATGTACTCACTCATAAGTGTCTTTTAGACATAAACAAAAAAAGCTTACAGTTCAAAATCCCAGAGAACCTAGACAACAATGAGGACCCTAAGAGACACATACAAGGATCTAATCTACATGGGAAGTAGAAAAAGGCATAATCTCCTGAGTAAATTGAGAGTATGGGGATCATGGGATGGTGTTGAAAGGGTGGGGAGATAAAGGGAGGATAGCAGAGAAAAATGTATAGCTCAATAAAAACAATAAAAAATGCAGTTCTCAGAAAAATACAAGAAAGGCATGGAAACTTACATCTATTTTCTCAATACCCAGTATGCTGAGTCAGGTGAATTATTTCAGATACAAGGACCTCAGCATGGATGGTATAGTGCATTGTGGATATTGTGAGATCCTGTTTTAAAATAAAGTCAAAGAAATAAGGAAAAACAAGCTGAAATCTCAAATTTAGAATGTCAGGAATTAGTTGACACTTATTTGAGCATTTTACCTTTAAATAAGAAGTTATGTATCTGTAGCTGGGAATATAATGGAGATATATAGATGTAAAACATTTTCTTAGTGCACGCAAAACCTTTGTTTTGAATCTGAAATCATAAAATAAGAAAAAGTAACAAGAATATACTTAGAATATACTTTCAGTCATAAATTTTAAATATTATATCTTAGAACCAGCTAATTGATTTATTTATATCTGTTTGTTCACTGTGCATCCTACAGAGTACTTCGGGGTAGACAGGGGAAGGTGAATAATCTGCTTAGCAATTGTGAATGAACTTCTGTTTAAATTGCTTATTGGTAAATAACCAGCTGCCACCATGGTCAACCTGAGGCGCTCACATAAGGCATGTGTACTGGGTAAAGCTCTCCAACCCTGCATTGTAAAGATTTTCCACTGAGACCTTAAAAGAGATTGTGTATTTCCTGTTAGAACTTGCAAGATTATTGTGCATGGGACTTAGTGATTTAAAAACCCAATTTTATTTTTGGATGGGGTCTATTTGGCAATTTGTTATCAATTGAATGGATGCAGTAAGCTTCCTTCCTTCCTTCTTTCCTTCCTTCCTTCCTTCCTTCCTTCCTTCCTTCCTTCCTTCCTTCCTTCCTTCCTTCCATTCTTCCCCTTTTCCCTCCTTCTCTCCTTTTCTTCCTTCTCCCTTCCTTGTTTGATTTAGTTTTAGGTAGCCCATGCTATCCCTGAGCTCACTAAACTGCCTCAGCCTTCCAGGTAGTAAGAAGATAGGAATCTCCATACCTGGCACAGCAAATGTCCGTGAGACCAACATCTGGGAGTCTTTTGTTGTCAGAGCAACCACTACATACAATCTTCTCAGTATCGTCTAGTTCTTAATTTATTTTGTTCGTTCCTTAAACGAAGCTTCATTCCTGAATTGCTAATGATTTTTTGTTCATGTTTCTGTTTGCTGGGACAGTAGGGAGAAAAACAAAGGTTAATGAGGGGGGGATATGAGCAAGGAATATTGCATCTGCATCAACTCTACAATGCTTAATTTAAAACATGTTGGATTCTAATTATATACTACAATTTTTTCTTGGGAAATACAGGCTATATTTTCTTCTTTACCTACAGATAATCTAGGAATAATGTTTCAGGAGACAGTAATCAGCTGCAATATGCCTGTGATCAGGACACATGAGTATGTGATGAGGCACTTCTTTGTAGTACCATTATAATGTTTTATAAACATATAAAATAAATAAAACAATATATATATATATTTTATAATATATGTTTTATAACATTCTAAAATACTATTCTCAAAAAAAAACAAAGGCAAAGAAAATTAATCAAGTCTCTTATTGCTCATGTAAAATGTCAGCCTATTTAGTTTGTTTTTAAATTCTTGAAAAGGAACACACCAAATACTTATTTATTTCTATTTGTTTTTCTTCTGGTACAACATCATCTGATGATATGCATACATGTACTTGCAACTAAAACAATATGGCTGTGTCTTACCCCTACTTCCAGTGGAAAACAAAAGAGGAAAACATTCAAACTCATAAGGCACTGGAAATCATCCCAAATGATATTTCAAAAATGGTAGAATTTGGAAAATAAAGTCAGAACTGAAGCTTCGTTGGCTGAGGATCTGGGGCTTGGAAATTAGGAATAAAAACGTTATAAGCCAAGCCACAAAGAATCTAAGACTGAACGAGACAGTGCAAGCATGTGTAAGTGTCATTCTCTTTGATGGGTGATATTTTAAGAAAAGTCAAAAAGTACACACTCTTTGTCAGAAGGTAAGAAATGAGACGCTTAGGATGTAGTTGGTGCTGAGAAATACGAGGTGTGTTCAGTCCCCGTGAATCGCCCTAACATTCCTCCTGGCCTCTTGTTGCTCTGTGAAGCTGAAATTCATAGATTTCATGGCTAAGGGAGCCTGAGATGAGACGCTGCTTGCCTGCACTCAGTCCTGCCGTTTCTTATCGGAGCATCTGCTGTCACCTCAAAAAGCCAAGACTGTATAATCTTAGTAAACACACAAACCATTTCTGCATTTAAATTTGGTTGGAAGAGAAGACCCATTATGGATTTGGTCTGGGGTGTCATTGTTTCCTTTTGGTGAATTTTTGGCGACTCACAGCTATTGTCTTCCCATGAACATCCATGTTGTCTTGACAGTGTTTACTCCAAACTTCTTACGTCAAGGCTTAATGAAGTCAGGGGGTATTAGAAGTAGAACTCATTTGCACAAAAGCCTGCATCTGTGTTTCATTCACCTTCTGGATTCAAATAGCATTTATCATCTATGGACCCAAATGAGCCGCGACTGGCGCAGTGATAGAGACGAGCAGAAACAAGAAGCTCTGGCTGCTGAGTCTCGAGTGCCAGTTCTGAATTCTGGAAAACTCGCTGGCTAAAGACTAGACTGTGTCTGACCATTGGAAATGTTTGTGTTCTTTGCAACAGGTCCAGATGTCTGCCATGGTATGTGCAGCAAAGCCAGAGGAGATCGATTCACATGGGTAAAAGAAAATTGCCCAGGGTGCACCTCTCTTTGAATCATTCCCTGCGCACTTAATTTCAGCTTTATTAATTATGAAGAAGTCTAGGAACGTTCCAGAATACCACCTATAGATTGTAAACACCTCAGCAAGCCTGATGGTGTAGTCCAGCTTCTAACAATAAACGACACCGAGTATCTTGAAACTGCCAGAGAATACAATCGCACACTCAAAATGGAACGGGAATTCTCGAAATGCCAAAATATTCACCAGAGGCTGCGTGAGAGGGGGAAGAAAGCAGTATGCCACCCACCCAGAGGATACCTATCACGACTGTAGAACTATTCTTTCACATCAAGACATTATGCAAACAGAGAAGGGAGACACCAATACACTAAAAGGACCGGCAAGAAAGAGCAACAACAACAAAATTCAAGACCAGCTGTTTGAACAGGTAAATACTTAGTAATGTTTTAGTTTGAAGTTTTCAAGAAAAAATGTCACAGAGAAGACAGTGACATGAGCCTATAATTCAGGCACCCAGGAGGCTGAGTCTGGGGAATTACCAGGTGAATCTAGCCTCAAAAGGATGAGCCTGGCAAAGGAAGAAAACTTAAAAAGAAAACAGAAAAGACACTAATCAGTCTAACTGAGCCATTCACACAAATGCACACTCTAGGAGATTCCAGTTGCCAGGAGGCCACGTTGGCATGAGCCTTGGAAACCTGAGGTTTTTAGCTCAGAGATCTGTAGAGAACGTCTGGAAGCAAAACTTCATGGGGCACCTTAGTTGAGCCTGGCCTCCCTAGCAACAGTGTGTCTGTCTCCTGTAGTTTGTTCTGAGCCACCATTCTGAGACATACCTGCTTCCTCAGCGTGAGATGAATGTTTGTTGTCTCATAGAGATTCAGTTTGCATTATTCTCATCTCTAATGACATTTCCATGTGCCCAATAGATATTTATATTTTCTCTTATATAAAATCTTTCTTTCATTTTATTACGGATTGTTTTTAACCTTCTATTATTGAATTATGAGTTATTTATATATTCTGAATACAAATTTATGGCTTGATAAATTTGCTGCAAATATTTTCTCCTGTGCCATAGCCTGCCTTTCCCTTTCTTAATAATGTCATTTGAAGAACAAATGTTTTTAACTTTGATCTGAGTAAACGCAGGCCTTTGATGTATGCTCTTTGTGGATCTTCATCTATCCTTTCGTTTCCAGACATCTCCCAGGCCTCATTCCACATATTGCTTTAGTTTCCTTTCTAATATAATTCTTTATTTTTTTGTTATCACCAATCTTTTATTAAAATTACATTACCCGTACTTTAAAAAATAAAAGGGAAAACTAAACAAAATAAAATTTCTTTAGAGTCATTTCTTATTCAATGTTTTTAAGTTGTAAAATGTGCATGTTAATTAAAAATTTGAATTACAGGAAGGACAAAAGTGCAGGAAGGGAAGTGATTTTGGACATACACATTATTATTTATACCTCCCAACATGAGGGTATGCATCTTACCAGCCCCGTGACTGCATCAGTGCGCTCTGGATCCAGGATGAGTCAGAGACTGGGGAATTTTGGTGTGTGGTAACTCTTAACAGTTTTACCACCTGATGGTACAATGGGGACGAATGAGCAGGCTTGGAGTTGCTTGGTTTGACTGATGAGTTTTATAAACATAGATGATGTATTAGGGAAATCTTAATTGTCAGGTACCTGGTTGTGCATGATAAGAACAGAGAATGGTAAATTAAAAAGGATAAACTCAAGAAAAGAGACGTTTTAGATGAGGGCTGTGAATCAGTGTGATGTCTTTGCTCTGTAAGTCTCTAGGAAGACTTTTCTGGAGGACTGGGATGGGGAGTTATAAGGAAGTCAGGGCCAACAGCAGGTCAGGCTGATGTAAGGAAAGAGTGTTCATTCTTAGCAATTACAGAGAAGCTGGAAAGTATAGACCCATAGAATCTGGTACCATGATGATTATACCGACCTGTGATGCCAGCATTTTTCTTCTCTATTAGACAGAGATTCTCTAAGGTTTTATTTGACATTTCAACATCTTGGTTAGTACAGAGGCCAAACCTTATATTGGACTCAACAAAGGTTTCAAAATGGGAATGAGTAAAGGTCCACCAAGAGTTCCTCTGTGTCTCTAACATTCTCACTGACCTTTTCCACAGCCACTCGCCTCATTCAGATAGCTGGCCTCTGTTATGCGAACTGAAAATTGCCCTGTAATTGTTTTCATGCTTCTGAGATGAACTCTGCAAGCATCATATCCTTCTCTGTGTAACATCCTAAAGTACACATTTCCTGCTCTGCTCATTGCCACTCACAGGGCACACTTCTCAGACTTTCATAAAGTAGCTTGTCCATTTTTGCTTTTACAACCTCCACCCTTCACCCAATACTGTCCAATAACCTTCTTATACTTCCAACTATTCTTATGCACCTTTCTTGTATCCATACAGGATGCTAATGACAAATGACTGTTGGCCCTAGTTCCTCCATTCTCTTGACGTTAGTAGAAGAACTGTCCCATTCAGGTTAATTGTGTGACAACCTGGAAACACAAGAAAACGTGACGGAGGTAAACGGCCTAAATGAACAGCTGTTATGATATAACTGGCCTTATACCCATGGCTTGTAACACAACAGTGAATGGCTATGTTACAAACTAACATGTACACACACTAAAAACTCTTAATTTCTTGCCAATCATCATTTGTTTCTAGTGGAAACTAATTATCCAAAAAAATGTGTGGTGACTCAATTAATATATGAAATCGTAAAATTTTCCCTTACCAGTCACTCCTCTATTTGTCTCTCAGTAATTTTAGTATGTTGTCTTAATCCTTTTAAATGCGGTTAGAAGTGACAGGGAAATATGTCCAAAGAATGGTTTAGACTTCCACCACAAACATAGTCATGAAAGCAAGATTAAGGGAGTACTGAATGTCCTCGGTGATGTTTCTTCTTCTAAGCAACGTGTGCTTGTTCTGTTGCTTGAGTTCATGACTACAACTTATTTCTTTACACATAATAAAACTGTAAAATTCGAAATAGTGACATGGCCCGAAATTTAAATTAAGCCATAATTTACTCGGATTTGCCTGACTGTAGAGTATAGGCTTTGTCAGTGTTCCATTCAAAGATCAGTTTTGTTTCATGGAAATTAGGAAGCAAAATATATTCAAGAGTTTCCTAGTAGTTCACTTTGTAAATGAACTTGTAATGATTCTTAAGACGTTCCTGTTCAACATAATCTCCCTTCTACTTCAGTTACTCAAACACTAGCCTCTCCTATTCTAATGGGATTGCAATAGAATTTCAAGCCCTTGTTGTCACATGCCTTGTGATTACTAATGGCAATTTTACGTTATCTAACCAGTCAGGCATTCAGCAACTTACAAATTTGGCTATGTGTATTATTAACAAAGCTGTGCAAACGTTAGTGACTCGTCATACACTAAATGTCTCAAATGTTGTGACAGCATAAACAATATACAAGAGAAATGTTTTTCATGAATGCATTTTATTAGCTCCCTTTTGCCTGTTTCATATGCTCTAATTCATGAATATATTAATTCAATAAATAGTGGAAGTGATGAATACATTTGTACTGACTCCAGCAAAGGTAGAAAACATGTATATTTTATAGAAAATAGACATTTAAATAATTATAGTACCATAAATGCAGCATCATTGATATGTGTATAGAATCCCAAGGATAAAAGATCGATGTCTTTTGGAAGAATTTTTGAAACGAGAAAGGATTTTCCTGCAGATGTTAAAGGCTGCAGGGATCTCACAGTTACACAAGTTGTATAAGGACCACCACAGTGAGAAGGATATTGGTGATTTTCTAGAATCAATGTATCCCTTATAGCCACAGTGGAAAGTACCCTTAAATAACATGGAAGTTTGAATAATAATTAATACTAATTTTCAACAAACAACTGATAAAATTCAAGGCAAATCATGTTTCCCCCTCCCCAAGAGAACTTTTCAACAGAAAATAAAGCACTTCGAGTAACCTATTACTGATTTAGTGACTGGAAACTTTTCTGCTCGATCACTGTACAATCCCTGGCAAATAAACGACTCTTACCTTAATTTCTTTAAAGATCAGTGCTTTATTCTCTGAGAGAACATGAAGATACTCAGTACTCAGATGTCAAGGTACTGAGAAAGTCCTGAAATAAACGTTTGTGCAAATGAGCCATATGCCCCTGGGTTAAAGGACACCAAGAGAGTCTTTCACCCAGCCACACAGTTTTCATACTGTCATAGTGGTGGGTCAAGGAGGGTTGTGTTTAATAATATATTCCTCAATGAAATGTCACGTTTTCCTCAATGTGTCCTCTGTATGAGTTAATTAAAACCATGTTTTGCTGCAGTGTCAGCAGACCGAGCTGCTGACTTTCTTGTTCTCTTACCACATGGTACAAAAATGAACCCTGTCATATGACAAACTGGTGATCGTAAAGCATCCAAATCATATGCTTTCTCACAATAAACAAAGGTAACTTGCTCCCTCTACCTTATGTATGAATTAACATTCATTCACGTTGCTTATAGATAGAAATTAAGCAAGCCAAAATGGTGGGGCTGTTGCTTTTCTTTCCAAATAGAGACACAATAATTATTATCTTACTACACAGGTCTATTCAGTGAGTGTGGCAGAGTGTCACATAGTTGGGCACTTTGAATAGTCGCTTAAAATGTAGGCCTCATAAATACCATACAGTCATTTATGTTATAAAAATCTTCTTTTTAATTTTAGTAAGCAAAAGTATACTTCATAAATGTGTACAGAAGTAAGGTTTACCCCTACCGTCCATGTACTCCCCACATGACCAATGAATTCAGTGGTATGAATCCTTATGTATATGAGCCCATCTTCCTTCTTGCTCATGAATACATGCTCAACATAAACATGGCAAATGAACAGCAGTTTAAAGAGCTTGTTCTGGTAATGAAGATCTCTTGATAAAATACATAAAATACAAATGTAACTCAATTAAAAGATGGCATTTCATTTCTATTTTCAAGAGAGTTTTTCTGTGTGATAGTCTTAATTGTCCTGAAACTTACTTTGTAGATCAGCCTGGCTTCGAGCTCACAGAGATCCACCTGACTTTACCTTTCAAGTGCTGGTATGAAAGGTGTGTGCCACTACCACTTGGTCCTTTTTTTAAAAAAAAAAATGTATTTACTTATTTTATGTGTGTTTCACCTGCATGTGTATCTATGTGCATATAGTTTCTGCAGAACCCAGAAGAGAGCGTGAAATTCTCTGGAACTGGAGTTACAGACCGTTGTGAGTTGCCAGGTGAGTGCTGAGTCTTGAACCAGGTTCCTATGGAAGAAAAACAAATGCTCTTAGCCATTGAACGCTCTCTCCAGCCCCAGAATTTCATTTTTAGCTCTACCGTGAAGGTTTCTAGAGCACTGACGTGACTTTATATCATATTCTAAAATTTTTAACACCAGGATAATATTTACCAAAAGAAACCAAAGTAAAAACAAAAGAAACACTCTTAAATTGTGCTATTTATGTATATTTAATCATAACCTTTAATTTCACCTTGAAATAAAGGTTGGCTTAATTAACCATTACACATATGGGAAGCCTCTACTAGTGGAGAAAAACCTCCCTGAAAGCTCCCAGCTTTTCAGATGGAGCCATGGGAAAACTAAAAGAAAATTCATAATTTAATACTTTGACAAGAAGGTGTGCATAAGGAGAAGATGGATTCAATCACGAAATTAGGACTCTCATTGCTGTATACTCCCATGGCTAAGTAAAAGAGAAAGTTACCACCTTAAAGCATCTGTCCTTCCTTCTTTTCCCCCTCAGATAGGAAAAGTCTAGCTAGCACTCAGCTCACTTGTGGATTTATTGCACACCCTGGTGCTGACCGGATGCTGTCTTCTCACTTAGCATTTCACTGTAGGACCCTCAAGGTGACTCATTACAGTATAAGATACAGTGAAGATTATATCTGGCGTGAAGAAGTTTTTTTTTTCTAAGTCCTCAGAACAATGTACAAGGTAAATGACAACTGACCTAAGATAGCCTGAAATATCAACGAAACACAATTTCTAAACTTACCTATTAGTGAGTGAAATACAGGGAACAATTTTTAAAGAAATATAGAACCACCATTATGATTTCTATATCGGAATCAAAGGATGTCCCCAGCATCACAAGGCCTTTATTGAGTTGTATTTATATTGGCATTGTTCTTACTTTTGACTCAGAAGTAATTCGTATAACGTTTGGGAATTTTTAGTGCAGTTGATGGAGGAGGGTCATCTGTCTATGTGTTATTTTCATTGGTTAATAAAGAAACTGGCTTGGCCCTTTAATAGGACAGAAAATTAGGTAGGTGGAGTAAACAAAACAGAATTGTGGGAGAAAGAAAGCAGAGTCAGGCAGAAGCCTCAGGCAGACACCATAGCTCTCCTCTCCGAGATGGACGCAGGCTAAGGTCTTTCCTGATAAGACACTACCTCATGGTGCTACACAGATTACTAAATATGGGTTAAAGCAAGATGTGAGAGTTAGCCTATAAGAGGCTGGAACTAATGGGCCAAGCAGTGTTTAAATGAATACAGTTTCCGTGTAATTATTTCGGGTGTAAAGCTAGCCCGGTGGCGGGACGCAGCCCGCCATTCCTTCTACATGCAGTGCTTATGAAAACAATGTAAAAACCATCTCCTCTCTCCATAGACTTAGTAGTTGTTTTGCTCCTTAACCTCAAATACCTCTAGATCCACTACATTAATAAATCATATAAACTGTAAAACCTATATTTCTAGTTCTCTCTTATTTTCTATCAACTTTTTGCTTTCTGAAATAATGTGAGATGGAAATTATCTACATATAGAACTTCTGAAATATATAATTCTCTACTTTTAGTACCCTTGATGCTTGTGTATTTTCGCCAATCTGAATGCTACATGCACAAAGAAAGTCGGTGTTTGCTTCGAGAATCCAATTAAGAAATATTTACAGAATCAATAATGGGAGAAAGAATTTGTTGGAATGCTGCAGAGATAAGTAGAACAAGATCACTGCATTATTGAATTATTTATTCATGCTTTCCCTCAAATATTAAATTAGAACTTACCATATGCAAGCATTTTCTTCTACTTAAAAGTACACAAATAAATTCCTGTCCTGAAGGTGCTCATCAGTGCTTCAGAGTTACCCTCCTACGACAGCCTGCAGTAGGATGCACAGCACTTCCTTAAAGCAACTTCCTTCAACAACCCTACTCAGCAGCTTCTGAGACTGTTTTGATGGTGTTCAACCACATGCGATCAAGGAAGGTAAGTTTGGATTAAATGATGAGCCTGATGTTTGCAGCCTACCAAAGATGTATTATGGGCATTTATTTGTCATTTCCTTGATTTGGAATTCTGCTGGTGACTGCTTTTATTCATGAAATACCTGGAAGAGTTGTCCTTACAAGTCCTGGCTCTCAGTCTTCCTCGTGCTGTCCACTTTTGCTTCGTATCTTTCCATGATTTTGCATGGTGTTCTCTAGGAATCCAACCACTTCCATCCTTTCTAGATGGCTAGTTTCCCCTTCCTCCCTTCCCTATTTGCCCCCCTCCCTCTTTCCCTCAGCTCATCTCTCTCTTCCTCCCTCTCTCCCTCCCTCCTTCATTCTATTTCTCCCTCTCTCCTTCCCTCATTCCTTACTGTCTCCCTTCCTTCCTTCTTTGTCTTCCCTTGTTCCTCCATCCATGTCTCTCCTATGTACAGAAGTTTCCCAAGCATATTTATGTATGTTGTAGAAAGCAACTACAGATGAATAGTTTCCAATGAAAGGTAATATTCAAGTAAGGGAGGCTCAGAGGTCTAAACCGTATTAAAGGCAAAGAACAGTTCACATGGACACATAATCAGAAATCAATAATCAAGGCAATCTCCAGAAAACAGCAACAGATAAGAAGAGTAAATAGAACCTCAGTAAAACCACCAGAAGATGACTCCGGCAAAATCCCACAGGTCAGTAGGATGTGGGTTTGAAAGTGTTCAAAGGAAAACATTGCCAACAAAAACAATATCAAAAACGTTGTGATGGCTCTTCTTGGGTGTCCACCTGACTACATCTGTAATTAACTAAAAACCCAAGTCAGGGGGCACAACTGTGAGGAATATTTACTTAATTGAATCATTTGAGATAGGAAGACTTACATTAAATCCAGATCATTTGAGGTCTGAAGACCTTACCTTAAATCAGGACTGTACCTTTGCATAGCAGCCTATACAAAACCCAAGAAAGGAGCTTTTTGCTCTTTTCCTGCTTGCCCTTGCTCTTGCTGAAAAGTTCATTTTGCCAGTGTGTGTGTGTGTGTGTGTGTGTGTGTGTGTGTGTGTGCGTGCGTGTGTGTACGCACATGTGTGCATGTGTGTGCCTTTATGTGTGTGCGCGTGTGTGTCTCTCTCTCTCTCTCTCTCTCTCTCTCTCTCTCTCTCTCTCTCGTGTGTGTGTGTGTGTGTGTGTGTGTAGTTTTAGTCAGAACCATACCCGTAGGCTGATGCCTTTAAACACTTTGTCCCCAGCTGGTGGCAATGTTTATGAAAGTTCAGGGGGAATCTTTGGGAGGTGGAGCCTTGCTGAAGGAAGAACATGATTGGGGATACGTTTCAAGGTTATATGTCTTCATTCCACTTCCCATTCCTTCTGATTTCTTTATGTGTTTGAAAATATATTCATGCAGCTTTGTGCTCCTGCTCCAGCTTCCAGGGTGATTGTTTTGCCTAAATCCCCGCTAAAGAGAAGAGATAAATAATTATCCCCTAATGAGATGATGCCCTTTCCTTCCTAGAAGCACACTCTTGTTATTGAGCCTTTTGGAGCTTCCATCACATAGCCCTGTAGAGCCTGTGTGGTGTTCTGAGATCTAACTGAAAAAGGACTTTTACTTCTTCCTTTTCTTTTCTTTTCCTTTCTTTTCTTTTCTTTCTTTCTTTCTTTCTTTCTTTTTTTTTTTTTTTTTTTTTTTTTTGGTTTTTCGAGACAGAGTTTTTCTGTGGCTTTGGAGCCTGTCCTGGAACTAGCTCTTGTAGACCAGGCTGGCCTTGAACTCAGAGATCCGTCTGCCTCTGCCTCCCGAGTGCTGGGATTAAAGGCGTGCGCCACCACCACCCGGCTCTTCCTTTTCTTCTTCATATTTTCTGAACATAGTTTTCCCTTACATTGTGGGCTTTCTCTAAAGCTACCACTTCACTCCATATAGCCATGTTAATTTTCTGTTACTGCTTACTGACTTCCATGGCTGATCATGCAAACCTGCCTCAAACAGGATGTCTCTATTGCATCCTCTGTCTTGTATACTTTTACCCTGTAGGTGTCAAGACAGAAGACCCTCACTGTTTCTTTTCTCTCAAACGTTAAATAATTTGACCTTAAGTTTATTATTGAATCTGCTTTAGAATTCTTTTATTAAAGGAATAATTTCCTCAGTAATATTTTTCACCCAACATTGGGCTTCTAAGAACTGCCAACAACCCCAGGAGCCTTGGGAAGGTGAGTAGTTTGCTGGAATGAATAGCTTCTGACTAAGATAAATTCTGCTAGAACACACTGACTTGACAAACATGGCTTACTCCTTTGACTATAGAAAGACACAGAAAAAAAAATGACATCATCTAAAGGCCATAAGGCAGACCCCAATGAGACAGTAATTGAACTCTCACTTAAAGGTTTGACTTCCAAGAATCTGGAAATGGGAGCATCGAGTTTATGATGCTTCATTAAGATGGACTGAATAGACTAAAAGTCCAAAGTAATTCTATGGGTATTTCCCATAATGTTTTAAAACATATTATTTGTTCATTAATTTATACTATTATTCAGTTATAAGACTTAGAATCATAAACTGCTCTAATACAAGGTATAGACCCTTTACATAAAGCCTTTCTACTTTACTTGAGGTCTTTGAACCCAGTTATCTTTAAAAGTGTCTCAGCAACATTTGCCTACTGGATGGATGTTGGAAAAAAAGGCCTCTAGTTTGTTCCTGGCCACTTAGCCTCAAAATAATCATACAGAAACTGTATTAATTAAAATTCTGCTTGGCCCATTAGCTCTAGCTTCTTACTGGCTAACTCTTACATCCTAATTTAACCCATATCCATTAATCTGTGCATCACCACAAGTTTGTGGCCTACCAACAAAAATTTTAGCACATCTATCTCTGGCGGCAGCTCCACGGCGTCTCTCTGACTCTGCCTTCCTCCTCCCGTGCTATAGGCCAAGCTAGTTCTTTATTCATAAAGTAATACCAATAAAAGCAACACATGGACAGAAGGAACTCCCACACCAGAAGGATCCCTCTAAAATCATCTAACACAGAATGTTTTCCAGTGAAGCCCTGAATTAATTGACATGATAGGTCAACGGTCTTGAATCAGCACAGCTGCATGTTCTGTTTGGGTATTAATACACTTAACTGGCTCAATGGTGTTAGGGCTTGGGTTTTGTGAGTGGTGGCCAAGTGATAATAGTCATGGCAACTATTTATAAACAGTTTCTTAGTAAATGTCTACAGCATGGGTATGTAAGTCAGTGAATCAGTGTGCTGAAAACAGAAGGGGAGAGGCAGGTAAAACAGCAAAGCATGACACAGAAAGAAGACCCAGGCCCACCCATCATCTTTTGCAAGGGCTTGCATCACAGGTTCCCTCGCAGAGGTGATGCTTAGGTCCTTGTTGGTGCTAATTCCCCTTGCCAGCTCTGCTTTTCCCTCCATTCATAACATGGCTGACTTGTAGTGATGAGATGATGCCTTCTCTGGCTCTCCTAAATCCATATCAACTAGAACCTTTAGAAATATGCATGGGTCAGCTTTGCAATGGTGTTTCGTAGTTCTTGAAAGTTAGAGTTACTGGTTACATATACTAGATTAATTTATGTACTTAATTCTTCTAAAAAAGAACTTTTCAAAAAGTTCCCCTCAATCTGACATAGTTGAGGTATGTTACTCTTCATGTTTATAATATTTTGTCAATAGGTTGAGCACTGATGTGGGAGAGTCTTCGGTTTGAGTTGATTTCATTGGCTAATAAAGAAACTGCCTGGCCCATTTGATAGACCGCCCCTTAGGTGGGTGGAGTAGACAGAACAGGAAGAGGAAGTGAGGTAGAAGGATCAGTAAGATGCCACGCCTCTCCTAAGTTAGTCAGACTGCCGTGCCTCTCCTCAGAGAGATGCCAGACACGATGAAGCTCCAGCCCAAGGTGGCTGCGGGCAGGCCTGCTTTTCATCCTGCCCTGCTCCCGTGGCGCCCGACTAGCTTTACCCAAAATAACAACACACAAATTGTATTCTTTTATATACTGCCTGGCTCATTAGTTTCAGCCTCTTACTCACATCTTGCTTTAACCCATTTCTAATAATCTGTGTAGCACCACGAAGTGGTGTCCTACCGGGAAAATTCTAGCGTACGTCCATCTTGGGCTGGAGCTTCATCGTGTCTGGCATCTCTCTGAGGAGAGGCACGGCAGTCTGACTAACTTAGGAGAGGTGTGGCATCTTACTGATCCTTCTACCTCACTTCCTCTTCCTGTTCTGTCTACTCCACCCACCTAAGGGGCGGTCTATCAAATGGGCCAGGCAGTTTCTTTATTAGCCAATGAAATCAACTCAAACAGAAGACTCTCCCACATCAGAACACCTTCCGCCATATATATTAATCCAAGTACAGTTCTAGTCATTATTTTATTGCTGTGAAGAGACACCATGAATTAAGGCAGCTTTTATAAAATAAAGCATTTAGTTGGGGGATTGCTTATGGTTTCGTAGGTTGAGTCCATGGTTATAGTGATAGAGAGCATGACAGCATGCAGACAGATGCTGTAGCAGTAGTTGAGAGACATATCATGATTCTCGGGCAGAGAGAGCACCTCTGAACTTGGCATGGGCTTTTGAAACCTCAAAGCCCATTCCTTATGACAAACTGCCTGCAACAAGGACACACCTACTAATCTTTCCAAGTGTTTCAAATAGCGCCACTTCCTGGCAACTACGCATTCAAATATATGAGCCTATTGTGACCCGTAAATGGACGTTTCTCTGTCACCCACCTATTCCTAAATACCCAGGTGCTTCACAAATAAATGACTGAGAGACTGAATATTATTTATAAATGCTTGACTGATAGCTCAGGCTTGTTACTAGCCGTCTCTCACACTTGCATTAAGCCATATTTCTATTTTCTCTCTGCCATGTAGCTTGGTACCTTTTCTTAGTATGGCATTCTCATCTTGCTTCTCTACATTTGCCAGTGACTCCGACTCTGCCCTTCCTCTTCCCAGAATTCTCCTTGTCTGGCTGCCCTTCCTCTACTTCCTGCCTGATTACTGACCAATCAGGGCTTTATTAAGTGAGTTCGAGTGACAAATCTTTTCAGTGTACAAGAGGATTATTACCAGCAGCGATCATTCTCATTCACACCACCACATCCACGTGTTACTTAGAATGAGCTGAGTTTGTCATCACCTACCTTCATTGTCGAACAGCAACGAATTGACTTATCAGATCTTTAAATAAAGGTATTATGATAAATTAGCATAAAATTATTGCCAATATTCTAATCAAAATTTCTTTTCTAATTTTAGGTTGTTACTGTTTTTATTACTCATCAAATAATAGTTGAAGTAGGTTTTATAAGTAATTCAAAAGTGCTGACTCAGTTATTCTCATATAAAATATTTTTCACTTGAATTTTCAGGTAATATGCACTCTTGCTGTCAACATTTTTCCACATCTGCTAAATCATGAGCTCAGTAACATCACAGACCAATGTCTCTTCTCATTGAAATAAAATATTAACTACTAATGGCCAAGACAAGGTAATATTTCAAGGGTAGTCTACTTAAAATGTTATTTTCTGGTTTTGAATTCTGTACTTCACACAAAACTATACTTGCTGACTTCAAATGTAAATTTAAAGTGAAGAAACAAAAATAAAAACAGGAAGAGCATTCTAAATTTGCTGAGCTTCAGAACCTTGGAAAGGAAATGCTTACATCAATGTTATTAATATCTAAGGATTCTTTTGTCTCTAAACTATTCACTTTCTTTTATGCTTCCTTTGAAAGTGCATTTTAAATGCTAAGCCTTTTTATTGCAAGTATTTAATGCATTGATTCTTCACATAAATCATCAAAAGGTGTCTTTTGGAAAACACTAATAATAAATTCAGAGTCCCCAATAATGCATCAATGGCATATTAAGGAAAGAAATCATAGCCTTTCTTGGTCTTACATAACCAAGAGTGAGTCCAGAACTTTCTTTTTTTACTCTCCAGTGTCCTCTGTTTTTCTGGTCTGTCTGTAGTCAAAGTCCATGTCTGTTTAAATACTGTCTTGACAGTCTGTTCCCATGCCTGTGTCTGTCCCTATGTCCCTTCCCCTATCAAAGGGCTTTGCTCTCTTTTTTTATTGAGCCCCACAAAATGTGTTACATGGGGGAAAGGAAGAAGGATACTTTACAGGAATTTTTAATAGAATTTACAAGGAATTAAGTCACTGACTGCAGCTAAGTCCAACTGACACAGATAACAAATATCACTGTTTATCAAACAATGTCTATATGTTGTCTTGATTCATGGTGGATATTCCCTTTTAAGGACCACTTTAGACTTGCATTTCCTGTTTTCAACAAATTGTTGTCAGAACACACATATAAACATATATGCCTTACTCGGGTCAGGAGGAGACCAAGACCCAAGACTGTTTACATGGAAAATAAAAGGCAAGTAAGGTTTATTGTCCCAATGCTCTGTTAAAGGCAGGATGAACAAACAGGCTGAGGTCACAGTAAGCTAGCAGTCTTAGGTCTTATGTGGCCTCCAGTATATCATTAATTCTGATTGTGAGGTCTTAGAATATAAGAGATATAATATGGTCATTGCCACATATCACAGTCATGGACTGCTGCCTATATTTTTATCCTCAGTGTTAATCAATTTTCTGTTACTTGTAAAAGCACCAATATAGCCTAGAAGGCAAAAGGCTTATTTAGACTCAAAGCTATGGAGTGTCAAACTCTAAACATTTGTCTCTGTGATTCGGGTTCTGTGGTAGTATATAACATCATGGTAGCGCATATGTTAGAGTAAGCCTGTGGGGATAGAGACAGAATGTGCTCTAGTCCCTACATTTCCTTTAAGGAAGGATATTCAATGACCTAAAAGACACCCATGAGACTCCATCTCTTGAAATTACACATACCTCCCAATAGCACTACTGACAAGCCAAGCCTTTAACATACAGGCATCTGGGGAAACATTCTAGATCCAACCTTATTGTGCATGCCACAAAGTAAACCTAAGAGAATATTTGTCTAAATAATAACCTTGTAGAAATTCAATTACTTCTGTATTGGTAAAGTTCATTAGAAAACAAAATTAGATGGAATCTCAGAGTTGTTTTGATTTGCATTTCTCTGATGACTAAAGATGTTGAACACATCATTTTTGAGTGAGGTTACTCAGACACAGAAAGACAATTATCACATGTACTCACTCATAAGTGGTTATTAAATATAAAGCTAAGAAAACCAGCCCACACATCACAATCCCAGATAACTTAGACAACAACGAGGGTCCTAAGAGAGACATACATAGATCTAATCTACATGGAAAATATAAAAAGACAAGATCTCCTGAGTAAATTTGGAGCATGGACCTTGGGAGAGGGTTGAAGGGGAAAGGAGAGGCAGGGAGGGGAGCAGAGAAAAGGTAGAGCTCAATAAAAATCATTAGGTTGTCAAAGCCAAGCCAGTCAAGACATCCAAACCCAAGAAGGCCAAACCTGTGAAGCTCAAAGCCAAGTCCAGTGCCAAGAGGGCCAGCAAGAAAAAATGACGATGAAGGCTTTGCTTGTGGACACCCCTTCCTCTTTTCTGTAAATACATTTCTTTCTCGATCTCGTCTGCAACCCATTGCCCATTCCATTCTGACTCTTTACAAAAAGGACAGAGTTTGGATTCCTCAGACAGACATTGTGGAATGTTTCCCTGTTCTTTAACCCATTGTGCAAGGATAGCCACAGACCTCATCCTTGTAATGATGAAGGTGTACTTTTCTTTTCTTGACTTGATATTAGCCTTCTTACGGGGTTAGGGATTTTTTCGGGGGGGTTGTTGGGTGATTTATTTACTGTGAAGGAAAATGGAACTGGCAAAGTTCTGGCTAGATGAGGGGACCCAGGAACAAAAGTTTGTCTTTTCAAGGCTTTCTTAAATTGCTCATCCATCCCTCGTAAGAGTTTCAAAACCTCTGGTGGGGAGCAGAGGGTGACACCCCAGCTAGCTGGCCATGGAGGGACGGAGGAAAAACTCCAGTGGTGAGCGGTTGGGGACCTTGTCACTTATGCCCTAGTGCCTCACCATTGTCTAGGAGGGGAAAGGGCTCCAATTGACAGCTGGCCAGAGAAACCATAGCATCCAACTATCAGGATCTAGCCATTGGGGAAGGAGGGCTCTTTTCAACTGTCTCTTGTTAAATGGGAGTGGACTTGGGAGGGGTAGGGAGTCAGCCAAGTGCCTCAGTGTGCCTATGGAAACTTGGGTTTTTTCCACACGGTTGATGGGCTGTGTCTTTTTGTTGTTGTTCCTTCCTGTATAAGATGTGGCTTTGCTTGGTGCCGCTTCAGTCCTACCAGCTGCCACTTAAAACCCCTCCAATCTCTTGTACTTTTTGAGTCTTTTCTAAGTAGCCAAGGAGGGCAAGAGGCAGGGAGAGGACTGTTAAGACATAATATAGTTGATTTGAATTTGCTAGGTAGCTTTAGAGAGGCTTGTGTGCATGTGTGTATATGTATATATCCAAATCTAAGACTAGTACTTAGTCTCACTTCGGGAGCTGGGAGAAAAAACCCTGTACAGTTGTCTCTCTTATTTCAATAAAATAGGAAACTCGTGCACTTGCGCCCCTCCCCCTTTTTAAACAAGTGTTATCAGTGCCGGGAAAGATTTGCTGTGGTTGTAATTTTAAACTTTAATAAAACTGGAAAAGGAAAAAAAAGAATTAATTAATTTTTTTAAAAAAAATAGAATTAATTGATGTGTGTATCTGTAGGCAAATATTTGGAGGCAAGTGTGTGTGCAGGTTCACATGTAAAGGAAGAGTAGCGGAAAACAATGGAGAGTGAGAAATTTATACAGTAAACAATGTGCTGTTTACCGTTTGGGGGTTTGAGAAATTCCAAACAGATTAGCCCACCTTTGGCAAGGGCTTTGTGCTGCAATGTACCAAGTTGGAGGTGTCAGTGAAGACCATGTGGGTTAAAGAGGAGGGGGAAAACTATTCCTTTGCCATGGTGCCCCTCCTGTAATCACTAGTTCTTGTGATTACAATAACGGCATTAGTCTCTTCAAGAAACAGAGCTTCAAAACCCAATCAACTCTCAGGATCTTACCTCCCACCACACTTGCATTGAAGACCAAGTTTCCAACAAATTGGCTTGTGGAACACTGCTACCCCATGGGTACATACATGATTCATTCCATTGCTCCAAGTACTATTGGATTCTCTATCACATAATTCTTTCGTGCAAGGGATATAACTATTAGCTGCTCCACTATGACTGCTTGTTGCAACTGTGTGTCTTTCTAGGTCTTGGGGTGACACTGAGGGTCCTTGCTTTTACTCTAAGCAAGTCAACTCTTATAGGAAGAGCATGATTGAAGTTCTGGCAACTAAATTAAGAGACTCCTCTTGGGGGAAGGTAATGGAGGGATAACATAGATACAGTTGCTCTGCAAAAGTCCCTGGGGTTACCATGCTGAGTAGCAGTTCTTAGATTCTAGAAACTAGAATGATGCAATCAGAGCATAGGGGGTGGGGCATATTTGTCTATTGTTTCACTGACTAGTACACTGTGGGATACAATAGATTATAAATGCTTGAGGATTTATTTTGCAAAATAGCTAATTCATGAAGTGTTTATATGGGTGGTGGGGGAAGTATCATTTTACCCACTGTTCTTACACTGTATCATTTTACCCTTTGCCAGGGCTATGTAACTAAAGATGTTGACACACTGGATTACAGCAGCATTATCCACCCTGCATAAGCTAATCCAGAGAGCAGTTCCAGCTCAGCCTTCGGTAAATGAAATAATAATGATACCTCCTATGTGGTACACGATCCAATGTCATCTGACGAGAAAACAGTTTGAAATATATGTCATCCTGGAAAACAATTCCTTTCCAGAACAGCTCAGATTTTATCCATACATCTCGCCTTACCTCTTTCTCCCCAACAGCATGATGGGGAAAAAATAGAAAGCTCAATTTCAATCAGGCAAGTTCCTATAGGATGTCTCATTTCTTCTAGATTTCCTGTTTCAGGATTAGCATATGCTGGCCCTGAACTCATCCACAGAGTTCTACTCCCTCTCGCTTTGGTACCAGCATCCTGCAAATTTCTCATCTTTTGACTAAATATACGAAAAATGCCAGAGTATAAGTTATTATACCTATATTTACTTGAGAAATACTGCTCTTTAGAGAATCAATTCATTTACTTCCACCCACAACATTAAAATTCTTCATGATTTTATCATCTCATAATTTCTAAGCAAGACAGAGTGGCTTCTAAGCTAGACACACAAATACCTTTTAAAATCTCTTTAATATCCTGCCCTGAAATCTGATTCTTAAATATTATTCCCTCTTTACATACTTAAATCAAAATGAATATCTGAAATTCCTGAGAATCCTTTGCCAGAGATGGTAAATAAAAGCCAGGTTTTCGTACAGTTTCACTAATCTTTCTGAATAGTAGATGATCAATTGTGATAAATACAAAAGGGATTACAGATCAAGGTAATGGTGAAGTACAGATCCCCGTATGGCAAGTGGGCAAGTCCTCTTCTCCGTTTCTTCTTTTATAAAAGGAACTAAATATAAAAAGCCTAGATGGACTTTTCTTTTAACTGAGATATGAGGTTTGGCACATACAGCTGAAAGTACACAGCACTGCACACCCCCTATTCAAGGACAAATGAGGTGTCTCTGCATCAGGCACTGCTGTATCAAGACCTGGAAGAGCCTAGTAGGAGATAACTCTTGGGATTGTATGAAGAGTTCATATTGTTGGAAGTTAAAAATCAAAGAACTTCAGTATGTCCCCAAGCCATCCCGAACATTTAAAATACTACTCCATTGTTTGCTCACACAGAACTCAGTTCTGAGGTTGATGGTAAGAATTATGTCGTATATGGGACATGAAGCAAACAGATTTCACCATGAAAAGCAAAACACAACCACCCCAGGTAAGTGTGCAGATACAGGGATCCTTGATCCTGATCATACTTTCCTCTGAAAACAGCACTTTCTTCTGATCAAGGCAGGCACAACGGTCACAGCCGTTACAGAAGCTCTCTGTACAATTCCGGATGAAGAAAAGTATGGTTGAAGGTGGGAGATAAGATGTTCTTCTTTCTTCCCTTGCTTTTTCACTACCAAATCCAGCATTTGGAAAAATGACAGAGATGCGTGAGGATGAATTTAAAGTACCAGCTTGACTGGGCTAAGGGGTAGCCTGAGGCTGGTAGAGCCCTGTGGAGGTGTTTCTAGGGGACGGCAGAGTTTAGACTAGTAAAGCAAGCAAAGAAACGCAGGCATTATTGAATTGGTGGCCATCATCCAATTCATGCAGAGCCTGAGAAAAAGAGTGCAATGGGAAGAGAGAATTCATCTTCTCTTCATTGAGGAAATTCATTCTGGCCTTGCTTTATACATCAGAAGTATTAATTCTGCTGGGCTTGAAAATGCAAAGACCTAAACCAGAAGTAACAGTAACCTCCCTTAATAACCTCAACCCCACAATCCTGGATTATCTAAATTATATTCATTTATATAATCACGCGCACACACACACACACACACACACACACACACACACACACACACACACACACACACGAAGGGCGTGATCAATCGGCAGTTAGAATTAACCAGACTAGCTCTAATATAAAATATTCTTTAATAAAGGAAAGAAGGAAAACTTACAAAAGCTGGGTTCCAGCAAGGAGCACAGGAAAACAGGAAAAACAAGCACAGATAGATGGTTTTATAGACTATTTGGGGCCCCGGGGGGGGGGCACATCCCACAAACAGGGTGATTGGCTGAGCTTCCCCATCATATATATATGTGTGTGTGTGTGTGTGTGTGTGTGTGTGTGTGTATATATATATATATATACACATATATATGTATATATATAAACATACGTTCTATTAATACATATAGTAGAACATTATTATTGTGTTTATGATGGATGGTGTTACTGGCATATATACATATGATCCAGTTGCATATATGAACGCACACACACACACACACACATATATATATATATAAACATAAACTATTCTGTTTCTAAATAAAAGTATAAATCACTATGTCAAGTAGATAAACATATCCCATAATTTTTTTTTCTGTGTTGAGCTCTCAGTTCTTAGGATTCACTCACTTTATGAAGTTTCGCTTCCTTTTTATATTATTCATATTCTTACTTTAGTTTTTATATAAAACAAATCAGAAATGCAAAAACATATTGAGAATAGAACATAGAATTAAAAATGGAGTGAGAAAGTATTAAAAGACAGAATTTACTAAAGGATCCAGAGAAGAGAAAAGTGTAGCATTAGAGATAATACCTTGTTTGGATTTATAAAAGATATACCACAATTTTTAAGTACGTTGTGAGCAAATGCTTTTCAATTGTTTGTCTATTAAAGCATTCTTTATTTAAATTTTTTTTATTTTTTGAGCTTATAATTACATTATTTATTATTTACCCATTCTTGTTGTCTTTCAAATTCATGATCTATTCATTTATTAACTGTTGTTAAATGCATATATGCATATTCATATACATTTACATTCCCAAATACAGTCTATTTAATCTATATATCATTACTTATATGCAGTTTTTACTTTACAATACTATGCTTTAAGTGGGGATCAGAGTCAACTGGGAAATCAAAGCAAAACAGGCAAACAAACTGGAAAAAAAAGAGTGGGAATAGAGAGGAGAGGATGGATGTGAGAGGAGTTAAGGCTAAACACGATCAAATACATTATATGAAATTCATGGGGAATTTGCAAAAAAATCATATTATTAAACATTAAAATAAAATGAGTTATGCATGTGTCTAACTAACCTCAGGCAAAATATTCACAATAATCCCACTAGTAACTCTTGGGAAAGAAACACCAACTAACTGTAATTGATCACTATAAACTAATCAATATGGGGGGGGGAACTACAGCTGCAGTTGTCCCTTAGAATGGGACAGGAATCACTGGGAACCGAGAGGAGGGAACACTCGGGGTGATGAGATATTCTATACCAACCTAAAGTTTAGATTCTACTGATCTGGGCATTTGGCAAAACTCTATTTACTTAGGAGGTGTACGTTTTAACCATGGGTAAATTTTACCTCACAAACAAACAAGCAAACAGAACCAGGGAAACACACAGAGGAGCTCTAACTGTAAGTGTTCTGTGTGGTGTGTGCTGGTGACTGAAATTTACTTTGCAATGTACAAATGGAAAATAAAAACTGACAGAGAGAGACACCTATGACAAGGCAAATATGTAAAATGCCAATTACAGGTTATGTAAGGATTTGCTGAAAAATTCTGGGAGGAAAATCATGGGGAAACGCCAAGGCAGGATCCTGAGGACACTGTAGCAGAGATCACCAACAACCACTGCCACCTGACTTGATCCCCATAGCTTGCTCAGCCTGCTTTTTAGAACACCCAGTACCACCTGCCCGGGATTGGCACCACCCACAGTGGCAGGACTCTATCATGTTACACATTTAAAAAGATGTCCCACAGTCTTGCCTACAAGATAATCCGATGGTCTCAATTTTCCAATTGAAATTCTCTATTGCTAGATAAGTCTAGTTGGTATCATTTACTCAGAAAGAAGCATTAGGGAGAGGTAGCTTTACATACTGGTCATGTAGGTTTTATTAGAGAATCTTGAGATCTGGGGACTAAGCTGGATTATCTGTGTCAGAGTTACACACTCACTGGAGTTTTTTCACAGAACAAAGCAAAGTCTTCTGATGGGTGATGGAATGATGGGTGCAACAGACAGGAGTGACCCAGAGTAGGGGTCCTAAGACAAGGAAGTGTGGTGACCCCAGCCTCCTGCATAAAGCAGAAAGAAGATTCTCCATTCAGATTCTGTCAAGAGAAGGACGTTCTTGGAAAAATGGCTTTCAGATTTGCTCTCCAAGGACTCGAGCGAACAAAGCTGTCTTTTGTTAATTATCCTATGGGACATTTCTTTTCAATAAAAATGTGAAAGTACTAAAATAACATAGATTTCTGCTTTAACATGATGTCTTAGTTCAAGCATGGGTAAATATTTCAGAGGAAGATGATGGCTGTAAAATTATCATTTTACCACAGTAGTTATTACTGAGCATCAAAAACAACTGGTAGCTCAATACAGTAGATGTCATCATAAAGGAATGTAGTAATCACGACCATTTCTCCAGCATACTCTTTTGTTCAGGCATTCTCCCAAACTCTTCATTATATTAAGCCATTTAATTTAATTCTCAGGAAACCCATGAATTAAGTGTTAATCCACTCTCTTCAGTTAAGAAAATTAGGTTTGGTGAGCGACTGAAGCTGGTCAGCTGCAGAGCTACCAAATGTTCCCGATCTGTGTTCATCATCAGAGGGTGAACTTGGGAAAAGGATCAAATAAATGTTTCAGAGAATGGAAAATAAAATAACACTTTGAGATAGTAATTTTCGACATAAAAATAAAAGGTAGGAGTCTATTCTCTGTTACGTCTGCATATTTTCAGCAATGGCTTTAAGTATCTCATAGAAAAATACATTTTTAATTTATTATTGATATTAGAACTAATTTTATTAGATAGTTCTGAGTTTTCCACTAGTGTGAGTTGGTCAGCAAGAGTAGTTTTATGAAATATTTCTATTCTTTTGTTCTCTACACTCATTTGTGTTTAGAAGGTATGGCTAAATTATTTTGCAATGGTAGCTGAGTTTTTAAACTGTATTTACAAATTCTAGATTTTATGCCTCAAAAATGAACATTTTGTAACTTTTATTCAGAAGTGATTTCCTGTAATATCAATACAAATTTATCTTAGAGTACTCAGAATCTCTCAGTAATGAGCAGAAGAAGAACAACCCCTCAAATCACACAATTGTAGATTCATTCCGTAGAGTTCAAAAGCTGCAAGACCTTGTTTATTTAAAAAAATGTAAAAGAAAAGTGGATTTCAAAATGATTGTAATGTTTATAGCATGTAATATTAATTATCAGAAGATGCATTCATAAGTAATAATTATTCAAAGTAGCCACTTTATTTTTATTGAAATGTGGTTAAAACATATGATTTTAAGCATATTCAACTATTTATATTAATTCCAACTTACTGACTTATAATGGAAAAATATCAAACTTTGAAACTCGTGATATAGCTCAGAAGGCAACAGAACTTATTGTTACTCCTCAAGCCTGGGGAACTGAGTTTGGCCAGAATTTCTTTTAAGAGATGCCTACTTTTAAAATTATTATTATTATTTTATTTGTTACTATACATTTTATTAAGATATTTTTGTAGTGATTTTTAAAAACTTTTTATTGTTTTTATTGAGCTATACATTTTTCTCCTTTTCCCTCCCTTTCTTCCCCTTGTACCCTCTCCCATGATCCCCATGCTTCCAATTTACTCAAGCGATGCTGTCTTATCAATACATTTTCTTAATTCAAATGTATTTTGTTATATTTTCCCTTCTCCCAAGTTCTTCCAGATCTTCTTTTCCTCCCAATCCACTCAACTTTAAGTTCGTTTTCAAAATATGAAAAAAAACAAAATAAACTAAAACCCATAAAACAAAAAAAATCCTAGAAAATAAAATGCAACAACTCTCAAAAAAAAGTTACAAATAAAAGCCCTCTCAAAAGCGTGTGCCATTCACTGCTTGTTAGTCACCTAATCTTGAACATCAGGCTGCCGTGGAGTGGCTGATGAGCCCGGTGTCATTCCATGGGTGCAAACTCCATCTCCCAGCAGAGTATAAATGACAGTTCAGTTGTTAACCACTTGTCCTAGTGGCTAGGTTTTCATGCACCTATTCATTTTTTTTAATATAGCAAGTAAGATACTACAAAGTAAAATATAATAAGATTAAATAAAAACTATAACATCAAATTTGAGCAAGAGAAACCAACAGAAGGAAATGAGGCCAAGAGAAGGTGCAAAAGTCAGAGACCCATTCATACACTAAGAAATCCCATAAAACACTGACCTGGAAGCCAAAATAGAAATGCAGAGAATCTGATACATTGGAGGATGGTAAATGAAACGTGCCAGGCACAGAAATATAAACATCACATGATCTAATTGAAATGTAAAATCTCAAAAGGCTGATCTCAGTATCTGACAATAAAATAATTACCAGACACACAAAGTTTGGAGATTTAGGAGGAATGGCTAATGTTATAGCTAAAAGAACTTCCAATCTCTTCTCAGCAGGACGACGTGTTTAACCGTAAAGTACATTGTATTTCCAGCCAGCTGGGAGAGAGGACTTTTGCTATTACAAAAGGGAAATAAATTGTTAAAACTGCTGGTGACACGGATACCAATGATTTGCTGCTTACACAAAGTGTGTGAACACTGAAAGATTGCACTACAATCATCAAATGAAACAATTATTATGTTAATAAAAAGTCTTAAAATCTGTCAATGCGATATGCGATGTTTTAATTTTCTAGTTTCATGCTGTGTCTACATAAGACTTCCAAGTGCTTAGAAAAGGTGAAAAAAAGAGCAATAATGCTTGATTTTCACGACATTCAAATCCTTGGTGGATAACATATCTAAAATCCATGCCAACTTAGAGCAGAGTTTGGAAACAATAAAATTAAAATATAGAGGGTTCTAGCCGGGCGGTGGTGGCGCACGCCTTTAATCCCAGCACACGGGAGGCAGAGGCAGGTGGATCTCTGTGAGTTCGAGATCAGCCTGGTCTACAAGAGCTAGTTCCAGGACAGGCTCTAGAAACTACAGGGAAACCCTGTCTCGAAAACAACAACAACAACAACAACAAAAAAAAAAAACCAAATAAAATATAGAGGGTTCTAGAGCAAATACATTTCAAGCATACAGTAAATAATTATTCCAGATATAAAATAGTGACCTGATAACTGGTTTCTTCAGAGGGCCAAAAATCTGTTCCTTGTTCTGAATGAATTGGGAGAAGAACATGGTTCCAGTTAGTCATGAAACATGTCTTCAGATACAGGCTTCACAGATAGACAGAACTTTAACTGAGGTCCAAAATTATGTATGCATAGACAATTTTGTTGAAAATGGGGATGGGGTGGTGGTGTTTGGTGTCATCTCATCCTCTCAGGCTAATACTCTGAGTATGAGCCACTCTGCCGTTCTCTGCTCTTTGACCTTTAAAGGCGTTCTGAATATTCTTAAATGTATGAAAATAGGTTTGCTTGGTAAAGCTTCAGTGCAGAATATAACACAAGCTATTTCATAGAATAACTGTAATTTGAAATACATGGAGAAACGCAGTAAATGAAAGGGGCACATACAAGAAAGCCACTCAATACTCGAAGGTACTAGACAAAAAACAAAGACTTGTAAAATTAACTCCTAGTTGCTGTTACTTCTTTCTTCTTTCATAATGGGACCATCCAAATTCAACTGGATAAAGAAAAATATCCCCTAGAAAGGTGACATTTTTTACTCTTCCTTATTTAGTTACTAGTAGATGCAGGGTTATATCTCATTTAAAATGTGATTCAGATGAACACAAGTGCATGTGCGCGCACGAACACACACACATATCTGAGAGAATGTATAATCATTTGACTCACATAGTGAAGTCTTACAGACTATCAGGATGATTCTTGAGCAGGCTCAAAATGGCCTGAGAGTAGAGCTACAAGAGATTGCCCATGTATTTTCTTTTTTTTTTTTTTTTGCTTTTTTTTTAATTCTTTATTTTTTTTTTATAAAAAATTTCCATCTCCTCCCCTCCTCCTCCCCCTTCCCTCCCCTCCCTTCCACCCATACCCCCACTCCCTCCCTCTCCAAGCCAAAAAGCCGTCAGGGTTCCCTTCACTATGTTAAGTCCAAGGTCCTCCCAGCTCCCCCTAAGTCCAGGAAGGTGAGCATCCAAACTGACAAGGCTCGCAGTGAGCCCGTCCATGCTGTAGAGTTCAAGCTCATCGCCATTGTCCTTGGTTTCTCAGTCCTCCTCCACCGTCAGCCACATTCAGAGAGTCCGGTTTGGTCCCTTGTTCCATCAGTCCCATTCCAACTGGACTTGGTGGTCTCCCGTTAGATCTGTCCCACCGTCTCAATGGGTAAATGCACTCCTCATGGTCCTGACTTCCTTGCTCATGATCTCCCTCCTTTTGCTCCTCATCAGGACCTTGGGAGCTCAGTCCGGTGCTCCTATGTGGGGCTCTGTCATTTTCTCCATCCAATGCCAGGAGAAGGTTCTATGGTGATATGCAAGATATTCATGAGTATGGCAATAGGATCTGGACATTTCTGGCACCCTCTCCTCAGCTGCCCAAAGAACTAGCTGGGGGCGTCTTCCTGGACACCTGGGAACCCCTCTAGAGTCAAGTCTCTGCCAACCCTAGAATGGCTCCCTTAATTAAGATATATAATTCCTCGTTCCCATATCCACCCTTCCTATATCCCAACCATCCTATTCCGCCAAGCTCTTCCCATCCTCCACTTCACACTTTTCTCTCCCCATCCCCCCATCCCCCCATCCCACCCCACCCCCAAGTTCCCATTTTTGGTTCGGCAATCTTGTCTACTTCCAATATCCAGGAGGATAACTATATGTTTTTCTTTGGATTCACCTTCTTATTTAGCTTCTCTAGGATTTTTTTACGAATTATAGGCTCGATGTCCTTGAAGACCCAGATCTTAACCCATGTATTTTCTTGATGTGTTGGCAGTGAGGCTAAAGTCACACTTGCTGTGTTTAGCAGGGGATAGTCATATCTAGACTTCCCTCTAGAAACAAACGTGAGAAGACAGAGTTGGATTTTCCTACCAATTTGTTCAGATGAAGACAGAAGGATGACGTTAAATAGTGCTAGCAGTCAAACGTACAAAAAACAAACAAAAAATATAGAGATCAGCTACTGCCCGGGAAGAATGAGATTCCAGAAGAAGCAGAGGCAATGACTGAGGAAGTGTGACAGTTTCAAGGAGAGTCCAATAAAAGGGAAATGGTGTTGCACCTAGTAAAGAAGGGAAGGTGGGTGTGCTTGAGACAGAGAAAAAAAGTTATGGAGAGGTTAGCAAGCAGTTCGGCTTAGCAGATTCATGACATAGGCAGGGCTGGAGCGTTGCATGCTACAGAACTGGGGCTGTCCATTGACATGACATTGTTGCACTCACAAATTTCAACACAGTGAAATGTATTTTGCTTGTTTTGTATTTCAGTAGAAGGTACCTATCAGTAATGGGGGAAGAGACTTAGGAACGTATTAGATATGAGAGTAGGGTGTCTTTAGTCTTTGCTTTTAAAACACAGCAATGTATCCGGTAAAGACAGAGTTAGGACTTGAGCTTCCTCGCAGACATAACAGACTCAAGGATCCTGTTCAAGAGCACAGGCTGATAAACATTTCCTATAGGTGTGAAGAAACAAAACAGAATCCTTCCTTGAACACCTGGCTTAGTGTTGGTACTGTTTTTAATAATGATAACATGCTCTCATAGTCTTGCGGCACAGATGGTATTATATCTATATAGGAAGTCTGTATCTGAAATGTTTTTCCTAACTAACTAGAACCAGACTTCTATTTTAGACTCCAGTCAACAGGGTGGATTAAAGGAAAGAAAACTATTGGTCCTATGAAGAAACCAGTCACCAAACAAAGAGACAATCAAGGAAAATAATCTGGACGCTCCCCCACCAAATGGGTTTGGAACTAAAAGTTGTAGAACGTGGAAAGAAAAGGCAGAAGTGACCTAACAGAACTTCTGATTCCCTTAAATTTTAGATCATAGATTATGGCCATTAAAGTATTCTGAGAGCTTAAGTACAGAAATAAGGAAAAATGAAGGTGGAATGACTGTGTCCTTGGATGGGTTAGACTTTGCATCTGAAGCATCTCCTCAAGTCACATGTTCTGATTGCTTGATCCTCAGTGTAGTAGACCGAAGGGCAACCCTCACAAGGTGATAGGATCATAAGGACTGAAGTCATCAGTCATCCGTGAGAAAAATTCAGTCATGAATTCAAAGCTTAAAAATTATCTTTTTTGGTTTTGTTTTTGGCTTTCTAGTCATCACAAGAAGAGCACCTTTGCTTGCCATGTGTTTTCGCCACGTTGTCCTAGCATGTTGTAGACTGAAGAGAAATTATGAGCTGAGATTCCTGAGACCATTTGTACAAGTTACCCATGTGTCCTTTATGTCATTTTCTCTTAGGCATTTTGTCATGGGGATAGGAGATAGGAAACTGACTAGTTCGGGTAGGAAGTATACTTAGTATGGAGTGAAAAAAACTGATATATAGGCTGTTGTGTCACGTCTCATTTGATATAAGTAGCAAACGTAAATTAACAATTAAATCGTTTAGTATTCTCTGGGTACCACAAACTTATTCTGTTCAATTTTATCCCTCTTTACCTTTAAAACTTTTTGGTTTATTCTTTGGAATACTTTTTTTTTTGTTTTGTTTTTTTGAGACAGGGTTTCCCTGTAGTTTCTAGAGCCTGTCCTGGAACTAGCTCTTGTAGACCAGGCTGGCCTCGAACTCACAGACATCCACCTACCCCTGCCTCCCGAGTGCTGGGATTAAAGGCATACGCCACGACTGCCCGGCTTCTTTGGGATACTTATACTTTACTAGCAATGTTCTAGTCTGCTCTATCCCATTGAGTCCAGGTCTGGTACTAATAAAGTTACAAATATTTTGAGGCAGAGATTGTTTTCTGTAATTTTCAATCCCTAAACAATAGGAATATGTGTATAATAGTATTGAGATATTCGCAGTGATTAAATTAACAAATTGTCAAGAAAGACAAATTTTCAGTAATCAGTGTGAATAGCAAGTATGGAAAAAGAATCCTTTTTCCATACATTGTTGTGTTTAGGAGTTATTGTTCATGGCTCTGAAAACACCTCTGAGCAAGATTCAATTTCTCTACTCTGTCCATTATTGAAGGCTCAAAGGAAAAAAGAATCGACTAAGAAACTTACCAGTGGGTAAAGGTGTTTACCACCAAGACATATTACCTTGATTTTATCCTCCAGATCTCATGGTAAAAGGAGGGAACCAATTCTTGAAAATTGATCTCTGACATCCACATGTGCCCCATTATACTACCACACGTACATCCCCAATATACACACATACAGCACATAGGCAAAATAATAATAGACACATATTAAAAGTAACACAAGAGATTGCAATATGAAGGCATCTAAAGAAAATATGGTAAACATACTGGTAGTACCTAACCTGTTGAATCTGGTGTTGGCAGGTCTCCTGTATCTGTTGTTACTATAACAGATGATTTTATATTGAGTGGCTTGAAACTATAAGATTATCATGGTACATCTCAGGGGCCTTAAATTGTCCTTAATGGGGTAAAATAAAAGTATTTGAAATCTGGATTGTTTTTCCCTTTGTGTCCTGAGCAAGAATCGTTGCCTTTTCCAATTCCTATAATCCATTTGCTCTTCTTGGGTAATGACCTTATAATTTCATTTTCGAAGTCTATCATCAGATCCCAGTCTTTATGATCATGGTTGTAAAATATAATATTCTCCATTCTTATAGCCTAACATTATATCAGAACCACCAAGGTGATCTCAAGGAGTTTACCCACCTTGAGATCCATAACTTTACACATGCCTTAAATGAATTTTTTATTCAGTGAAGAAATATTAACATGTTTTGAGTGTTGTAAATTGTTTTGAGATCATTACTCTCCTACTAGAACAATGGAACTTGAATAATGTCAGCTTTGATTCAATGTACGAATGTAGTTGAGTTGTGAATTTTTAATAAGGATCAAATCAGTGAGAATGACTTTTTAAATGGATTACATAACAATGATTTCAGGAACTATGCATGAGTAGAATTGTGCTTACATTTTACATTTTATGTCTTGAAAGAATATGTACTGAAAAAAATCTAATCTATAACTATATCATCCAATTCCTGTATTATGTGATATAGTTGGTTGTGATGCAAAATACAAAATCATTGAATATCATAGTGTCATTTTATACCTACTGCAAGATGATCAAAGTTGTTTCATTAATTTTTTTTTATTTAGTAAAAATTTCTACCTCCTCCCCACCTCCCATTTACCCCCCTCCCTCCTCCACTCTCCCTCCCTCTCCTGTCCAGAGAGCAGTAAGGGTTCCATGCCCTAAGGGAAGTTCAAGTTCCTCCCCCCTCCATCCAGGTCTAGGAAGGTGAGCATCCAAACAGGCCAGCCCCCCCTCCCACACAAAGCCAAATATCTTATAGGGTTACATAAGACATGGGTAAGAAGCAATGGCAGTATTAGAAACAATAAACTGTGATATCAAAAGAGAAAGTGGAAGACATTTAAGAATTTACAAAAGTGGAAATTGAACAGTGGGAAGTTACAAAAAAATAAAACAGAAGATGTACATAAAAGCACCAATCCAGCCGGGCGGTGGTGGCACACGCCTTTAATCCCAGCACTTGGGAGGCAGAGGCAGGCGGATCTCTGTGAGTTCGAGGCCAGCCTGGTCTACAAGAGCTAGTACCAGGACAGGCTCTAAAAAAGCTGCAAAGAAACCCTGTCTCGAAAAAAAAAAAAAAAAAAAAAAAAAAAAAGCACCAATCCAAACACATCTCCTGATGGGTAGCATCCCAGCTGAGAGAGGTGATGCAGAAGCTTCTTATTGGAGAAATTTCTGGTTTTTTTTTCCTGAATTGTAATGGATATTGTATCTTCAAGAATATGCTGCTCAAAAGAGACTCAGAAACAACAAAGAAAGAATTAGCCAAACCAACTGATGCACCATTGTCAACACCGAAACAGGCAAAGCAAGACAAGACTTCCAATTCAAAGGGCCACAGCCCTTCAAATATTGGCTCTAAAGATAATGAATTAGATATTAAAATACAAGATGAAGATTTCTCTACTTTTTCAGTGAAAATGACCAATGACCCATGATCTTGTAATTATATAAGAAGATGAGTTAAATCCAATGTGATGTGATAAAGAAAGTAAAAAAAAACAAAATGGGATGAGAAAGTACATAAGAAAGATAATGAAGAAGTCAACAACATGAAAAAAGAACTCAGGAGGAAGCTGAGGTTTTAAAACAATCAAATATAAGAGGTAGAGATGAAAACCTATGTCAGTTAAGTAAAAAACACACGAGAAGACTCAGCAATGGACTCAGAGAAGCATAGCAAAAGCATGAGGGCAGGAGAGCAACGTTAAATGACACCACATCAAAGTGCAATAACCTAGTCCAACCCTATATTCAAGGACTCTGAATAGCATAGAGACTGGGCCTAAAATTCTACAAGATAAAGAATTTAAGGATTAAATAAAATCTGAGAACCTATTCGATGAAGACCCAGAGAAGTTAGCTAAAATAGAGAGGAGATGTGCATGGATCTCTCTAAGAAGGGGAATAGATTTTGTGAGTGGACTGGAGCTGGGTAGGATTGGAACAGGAGGGATCCGGTTGGGGAAGTGGGGACACAGAGAGAATGTGGGGAGAGACTACTGGAATAGAGGGACATTTAGGGGGTGATGTGGAAAACTAGTGCAGTAGGAACTTCCTGGAAATTATGAGGGTGAATCTAGTGAAGACTCCTAGTAATGGAGTCTGAACCAGCCATTTTCTGTAACCAAGCTGGGATAACAGTAGAGCATGACCCACAGAATCAACTAAGAAGGGATCATCGGGGCTCACAGAGATTGAAGCACAATCATGGAGCCTGTATGAACCTGACAAATATCTGATGGTGGGGTCCTACCGAGTTGCCTTATCCAGCCTTGCTATGCGTGTTTATGTCTTTATGTCTAGGCGTATTGTATCTTAATTATTCAGTGTTCGGTTGATGTTATTGAGAGGCATGCTCTTTCATGAAGGAAAGCAGAGGAGCAGGTAATCTTAGGGAGAGCAAAGGTGAGATAGGGGGCTAGCTAGAGGGAAGGGAAGAGAGGCTAGGTTTGGGATGTATTAGATGAGAGAAGAATAGATTTTTTAAAACGAAAACTAATATTGGGAAAACAAGGCACGTTTTCTACATATTTAGTGCCTTCTGGCAATTACTACTACTATATTAATATGAAATAATGGGTTTGATACTAGGAGTATAAACTCAGAGGAAAAAGGTTCTCAATAAATACTTCTGTATTTCTTAAACTTTGGTTTGCTTTATTAAAATTTTAATGAAAAATAGTGTTTCTCAAAAATAAAAAAGTTTCCCAAATTTTGGTAAAGAAGTAGATATACAAACATAGGATGCATTATATATATAACTTAAACAAACATGGCTAGAGATGAAAAGTACCACAACCTACTCTAGTAACGAAATCAAAACCACAAAAATGAAAAAAAAATATGAAAAATCATAAAAGAAAGCACTAACTACTCCATTAATAACCCTAAAATCCAGGGTATCATAAAACAATTTCAAATCCTGAAAGTCAGTAAGTATCAAACCAACATTACTACATATAAAAAAGGTACCTTTAAAGTTGATGGAGAAGAAAAATATTTCAAGATAAGCACAAAATAGAGCTACTAAAAGCCATCAAGCTAGCACAACACAGGATTCTTAAGCAATATCTCACACATAATAAAAGACACACTGTCTATTATTTTTAATTATGAGGTTTCAGGAGAGAGTGAATTTCATGAAAGAATCGATGATCAAAAAAGCTAAGAAAAAGACTGTCATGACCAAGAGCATAAACAAAAAAACCTCTAATACTAAAGAGGAAAAATTGATGAACAGATAATAACCCAACCAAAAAAAATCCCCCAAAAGAAAACCAAAACAAAATCAAAATTAATAGCTGGGTGGTGGTGGCACATGTTTTTCATCCCAGCATTTAAGAGACAGAGACAGGTGGTTCTTTTTGAGTTTGAGGTCAGCCTGATCTACAAGAGCTAGTTCCAGGACAGGCAGTGTTATCCTGTCTCAAATAATCAACCAACCAAACAAACATGAAAAAAAAATTAGTAGTAATTAGTAAACATTTCCCAAGAAATAAAAATACTATCCACTAAGAATAAAGCAAAACAAACAAACCAAAAAAACACAACAAAACAAACCACAAACTTTCTGACTGTATTAAAAAAATATCTAAAGAAGAAAACCAAGTAAAATTGTTCATGCAAGCAATCCTATTTAAACTCAGGGTCTCTCTCTGCTCTCTCTCTCTCTCTCTCTCTCTCTCTCTCTCTCTCACACACACACACACACACACACACACACACACACACACACGCATACACACACACACAAGACACTGAAGTCAGAAGTAAGAAGGGAATTTTCTGAGGGAGAAGGGAAGAGGTGCAGAAGGAAAATGAGTGAGATAACACAAGATAAAAAAGGATAAAAAGGACTAAGTTTCATTATATATCTATATGAAAGTTTCAAAGAGTTTTGTGGGGAACATATGTGTGTGTGTGTGTGTGTGTGTAAAACTATACACAGAGTATCTGTTATCTCCAAGAAACACGCCTCATAGGCAAAGACAATCAACGGGCAGTCATAAGATGGAAGTGACTCTATCAACTGAAGGGAACCCAAAGATAAGTCTTCAAAGTTCTAGCTAGAGCAATTAGAATACAAAATGAGATCAAAGAGATAAAAATTGGAAAGAAGTCAAACTTTCACTACTTTCAAATGATATGATACTATACATAAGTGACCCCAAGAATTCTACTAGAGAGCTCCTACAACTGATAAATGCAATTTCAAAAATAAATTCACCTAAGAAGGTGAAAGTTCTCTAGAATTACAGTTTTAAGATACTAAATAAAGGAACAGAAATTGAAAGAAAAGCCACGTTCATGGATAGGTGGTATTTATCTTCTAAAACTGTTACGTTACTTAGAACAGTCTGTAGGTTCAATCCAATCCCAATAAAGACTTCAGTTATGTCCTTCACAGATTTAAAGGTACAGCCTTAGGGTCCTCATTGCTGCCTAGGTTCTCTGAGATTGTGATTTATAGGCTGTTTTTATTTGCTTTATGTTTAAAAACCACTTATGAATGAGTATATATGATAATTGTCTTTCTAGGTCATACATGGATCTAATCTACATGGAAATCAGTAAAAGACAGGATCTCCTGAGTAAACTGGGAGCATGGGGACCATGGGAGAGGATTGAAGGGGAGGGGAAAGGCAGGGAGGGGAACAGAGAAAAACGTATAGCTCAATGAAATTAATTTTTAAAAAGGCACAGTCTTAAGATTTATAGAAAGGCACAAATGATGGCAAGCTGTCATAGCAATTCTCACCAGAGGCAACGATGTTGGAAATACCATAATGCTTAACCACAAATTTCTTTACAGGAATTTAGTGGCAAGGACTAGATGGTATGTCACAAAACTATAATTTAACAGAACACACAGAAAACTAAAAAATGAATGCACATAGGTACAACTACTTAATTTTTAGTAAGGTGCTTAAAATTTTATTTGTAAGAAAAGCAAACACCTCAGTCAATGGTGCCAGTAAAACTAGATTTTAACAAGAAGAAGAATTAAATTAAATATATAACTTTTATCCCCCCATAAATCCATCCAAAATATATCAAAGAGCTAAGAAGTTAAAAGTGTTAGATGAAAGCATATATGAAACACTTTATGATATAAGCATACACAATGCCTTTTGACATGAGCATCAGTAGCATAGAATATAATCCCAAAATTGATCAATTGGATTATAAGAAATTAAAATGCTTTGGCACAGTATAGAAAATAATGAGCAGAATGTAGAGACACATTACAGAAAGAGAAACTGTCTGCCAATTACATATGAGATGGAGGATTAGTATCTAAAATATGCATAGAATTTAAAAAAATCAAACACCAAGAAAATCTCAACTAAATCAATAAGTGGGCTAATGATCTAAATAGACAGGGCTCAAATGATTTCATACAAATGAGCAATAAGTAATTGAAAAGACTAATAGTCTTAGTAATTAGATGAACCAAAATTAAAATTATGAGCTGGGCGGTGGTGGTGCACACATTTAATCCCAACAATCAGGAGGCTGAGGCAGGCTGATACCTGTGAGTTCCAGGACAGCCTGGTCTACAGAGCGTGTTCCAGGACAGTCTCCAAAACTATGAGGAACCCTGTTTTGAAAAAGCAAAATAGATAAACAAACAAACAAACAAACAAATAAATAAAATTAAAATTACCTTGTGATTCTTTCTTACCCCCAATTAGAATGGACATTGTTGAGAAAACAGCCTTCATTTATACACTGGTGCAGCCACTGTGAAAGCCAATATTCAGTCCCTGCCACAAATGAATAGACTGATCACGTGACACAGTTAGTCAATGACTGTAAATCACATACCACAGAGATCCACATGTATGAATGTTTCTTACTACACTGTTCACCACTGCCATGACAGAGAAGTCTTGGTGTCCCTTGCTTTCAGTTTAATTGCTAAGGAATACGTGAGATGAATACTTTAATTTTCTTTTGGTTGTATCTTTTGGTTGTAAAGAAAAATTGAAATCATGATCTTTGGAGGCAGATGAATAGAACTGAAGGTCATTATGTTAAGAGAAATAAGGCAGACTCAGAGTGGAAAAAAATGTTTCCTATGTTCTCATGTATTTTGAATCCAGATTTGGAATTCTTTACAGGTGTAGAGGTCATGAAATACAGATAAGGCCATGGGAAGTTAAAAAGAGGTCTGAATGGAGTTGAGAAGAAGGAAAAAGAGGAGTCGTGGAAAACATGGAGAGAAAGATATTCAACGGGAGGAAATGGATCAGCAAAAGGGTCCAGGGGCAGGAGTGGAGAGATGGCTCAGCAGTTAAGAGCACTTGATGCTCTTGTAAGAGACCAGCACTCACACAGTGGCTCACATTGCCTGTTACTCCAGCTCTAGGGGACCCCACACCATCATCTAGTTCCTCAGGCTTAGACA
Organism: Arvicola amphibius; assembly: GCF_903992535.2. NCBI lineage: Eukaryota > Metazoa > Chordata > Mammalia > Rodentia > Cricetidae > Arvicola > Arvicola amphibius. The sequence goes on from NC_052055.2 coordinate 96,832,726, forward strand.
TTCTTCGTTCATATACATATATGCAAGAATTCACTTGTATACCTAAAATAAAAATAAACCTTTCTTTCTTTTTTAAAATAGAAAATCATTACCTTATATGGTTCGTAAAATAATAATAAACAAAGGATATGTATTAAATTTCAGTTATGCCTTTTCATACCAAAAGGACCAGTTCAAATATTAAATTATTATTCAACATGTATGAGGAACCACATATAAACATATGCAGTAAAACAATAATTGTACTGTATTTATTTTGTTAGCTGGCTTTGAAAAGGGCTGTCCTAATATTTAAAAATTACTAAAATAAATTAAAATCTATCTGTGGCATGGTCTACTTAATATGAAGGAATTCTCCCAAGAAAGATGATGAGAATAATTTTCAAGGACCTCTGTTTATTTTGTTTTTCATGTGAATATAAAATATAAAACTAATGGTGTTGCTATAATAGTAACAGTCACCATGAGTATGGAAAAGCCGGTAAGTTTTCTTTAAAATATTTGTTCTTTTCTCCCACTAATCAAAATGCATCCCGTGTCTCTTCAGAACCTAGACTCAATGTCCTGACCCTGGCTGCAGCTTTATGTGGCAGTGTGCCCAAGTGACAATTTCTGAGGACTGTCATACTGTCCCAAGCTGTTGTCTACTTTTGCCCTTGAATTATGCTGCCTCATATTGAGAATATGAAGATGTCATTTTGAAGAACAGCATGAGGTCAAGGACAGGGCACAATTAGCCTGTAAACAGCAACTAATTTCTCCATTAAAAAAAAAGAAAACAAATGGACTCAAATCTATTTAACTTGAGATCGATACCATCCCTGGAGTGAGCTTCAGTTTAAACATGAAGGATGCTCACAGTCTATGATACAGGATTGGGATCCATGATGGTAGAAATGGGATGTGGTGGAACCTTTGGGAAGCAGGTCCAGCGAAAGGTTGCTAGGTGATTGTGGCATGCCCTAAATGGGTGGTCTCCTCCATTCCCTCTTTTGCTTTCTAGATCATGAATGGCCACGGGTTTCTGCCATGATATCTGTCTAACACAGGCCCAAATACAGGGACCAAGAAACCCTGAGCAGGATTCTTCCAAATGATGAGACATCTTCAATTTTTGCTCATTGCAAGTTATTATTTCAGATACCTCATTGTAGTGGTGAAAAGCTAATACATTTTTTATCTTTTATCATGCTGGATGAAAATAAAAATAATGCAAAGCTTTTCATAGATGTTTTGCATATTTTCTAATCCTTTTTCCACAATCACTAAATGTTCAATGAATATTGCATAACATCCTAAATATTATCCTTAGTAACCTAAAGTCATATATGATATTATTTATAAAAAAATAGCTAAGAGACAGAAAGATGCCTACTCAATGGATAGTAACATTCTCTGCTCTTCCAGAGGACCAGTGTTCAAAAACCAGCATCTACCCTGGGCCTGTTCCCCAGGTACAAGGTTCTGATGCTCTCTTCTGATCACATCAATCTTTCACATGCAAGTGCCCAAAATACACATTCAGACAAACACGTACACACATTTCTAATATTTTTTGAGAGGGAAAAATTATTATTTAAGTTACAAGAATACTGACACTTTAAAATACTGTACTTTTATCTTGCCATGTTGAATTGATTTAGTATTCTGCTAGAAATTTTTAAAAATATATTTTTTTTCAACTTATAAATATTGAGAACTACTTGACCAAATCTACCAATATTTAGTTAGAGTTTGAATGTTTTGTTTCGTGTGTGGGAAGTTTGTTACTTTATTTCTGGGTTGGAAGACTGAAGTCAGAGACTAGAAACAGTTAAATCAACAGAAAGTTTGAGTGAAGAACATGTATGTGTCTAAATTAACATCAAAGCTGCAATCCTATATTTAATCTGGCACTAGTTTATTGGCTTTCCTAACCAATGGTGTACTAGTCAATAATAACCTAGATTCTCAGAACCCCTTGGCCTCACATACTGCCAATTCCTGACAGAAACACAGAAGTCTACACTAAGTGCAGACCTGGGGATTTGGCCTCCTTTGTAAGCTGAAGAGCCTGGAGTAAAAGATAAACATGGGACTTGGGACAACATGTCTTGATTAGCCAAAGATTCCCCTTTAGAAGACCACAAGGACATTCTTCAGAAACACTTCTTGGAGCAGCTGACAATGGGATCTGCTGTTATGAGCCATGCTGTGTTCTTATGAGTTGGTTGAGGGTGTATCCTGTAACAAGGAACTCCCTGTTTCTTTTGGTTGTGGAAATCCTCACCTTCCTGTGGTACAGTGGCCTCACCCCAAAACCTCAGCAGAAGAAGCTTTGTAAGGACTCTGGACAAAGCCCAGGGATCACATAGAGCTGAAGTCATCTGTGTTTGCCTTGGGCTATTCTGTGCGTTCTGCATTTCTCCTGGGGCTGCCATTATGTAACAATTGCAAATATTTCCCAAGCTGCAGCTGTATTAGTCAACTGTAAATGCTACGGATCATACCACCTCCAGGGAGAGGGCGTTGTATCACTTAAGTTACAGTCAAACCACTTCTGTGGCTACAAACACTTTCTCCACCTAGCAGTAGTTTAATCGGTATCATAGATTAATAAGAAATAGGTGTGGTCTTAGGGAAACTTTACAAGATAAAAAAAAAAAAACCTTTGGAAGACCTAATTTCCTATATGTTGTACCACTGTGGCTCACTAGTATGTCACATTGTCACATTGCCTTGAACTATGAGAGGAGATATTGATTTATTCCCTCTGGTTGGTGAATTTCACCTTTTGACAACAAATGGACTATATCAGAAAATTGTCTACGTAATTTGCAATATATCTTGGAGAGCTGTGAGAAAATAGCCATCATTTAAAAAAACTTGAATATCTACACACACGCATACACACACAATTCTGTAATGGGTATTCTGCTTCTGCTTAGTAGTACTGTAATTATCTCTTGATGATGAATATACTGGTGTAATTTTGTCCTGGGTTCTCAAAAGTACTTTACTGTGAATGTGTTATGTAAAAATGAAGAGCAAATATACTTCTCAAGTGCAAACAGCTCGATTTCATTTAATAATATTTTTATTAGTTGATGTGGGGATCTATGCTTTCTGAAGAGCTCATTTTGCATACACTAAGGCAATATGAACCTATTGTGGGATGCAGCGATGTATAAAGGAAGCAAGTATCTCCGTGTAAATGTGTTTTCCTTTTAATTTCTGAGATGGTTATGTAATTGTATCGCTTCTCCCCTTCCTTTTGTTTCCCTCCATCCCCTGTTAGTTGCCTACAGATTTTGTCTAGAGTTGAGGCCTCTTGAGCTTTCTCCTTTCACATCACCATGTCTATTGGTTTCCTCATTGCTCAGATTATGCTTAGACAACTACGTTAGTGAGACTTCATAGATGTAAATCTCTAGCATTTCTAGAAGACAAAACTGCCATAGCAAACAATATGATATTCTGTCTCTTACAACCTCCTGCTGTCTTTTCTGCATTGATCTCTGAGCCTTAATTGTAGGAGTTGCGTCGTAGAAGTTACCACGTGGGAATGGGATCTGAAACTCAACGTTTTGATCAGCTGTGGTTAAAATACCTCTGCTGCAGAGAGAAGGTTATGTAATAGGAGGCAAGAATTACATTTATTTGTATAAGGATGCATATTTAGAATGTCGTTAGATATTATTCAAGTTTAACAAAGTGGATTTTATAGAATCTCCTCCAAGATCTATGACTATATTAGTGTTAGGATTCTATCTAGGTTTCTAATGATTGGCATGAAACAGGCCTTAAGTCCAAATATGGAGCTGCTGGTTATCCCAAGGGTGCTTGTGCCATTACTGAACACTTGAGGCAATCATGGCATTGGGCTGTTGCTGTGGTGCATGGGCATCATAGCAAAAACAAGGATCTTAGTAGTGAGAAATCCCCTGGTCATGCTTGTGAAGCCCAGAATTGCTGCCCGTTCGTAGAGTCAATACGACCCAAATCAGCGTCTTAATGAGCTTCTAGATGCTAACAAACTGAATCTAAGAATTTACATAGAAAAGGAAAAGAGATACTCATGAAAATGTCAGCGACAAAGATAGGACTGGTATAGCTAATGTCTCCAAAGTAAAGGAAGCCTGCATATCTCCGACAAACTACACTGAGCAGCTTATGCATCTACCTCAAGAGAGTAGAACCACAGTACTCATATTGCAACACACACACACACACACACACACAGACACACAGACACACACGCACATTCATATACATGCACAATTCAGAAGGCACCTGGAGATTTAAGGTCTAGGAAGCCATCCATGAAAGGAGGGATACAAAAATGTACTTGGTGAGACATGAAAGCTATTGAAAAGAGCTTGTATGGAGTATTAGGAAGAGAGAAAACTTGATTTCTCCTGTACAGATAGATTAATTTCATATAGGAAAGGAGAAACCCCTTTCCTATAGGTGGAATTCTAGAAGCATCCAGGAGCTCATTTTATTTTGTTTTGTTTTATTTTATGTGCATGAGTGTCTACATGTATGTTCGTACATCATGTGCCTGCCTGGGAAAGCTGGAAGACTATGTCAGATCCCCTGGAGCTGGAGTTACAAGTGGTCATGAGTCACCATGTCCGTGTTGGGAATTGAATCTGGGTCCTCGGCAAAAGCAGCAATTTCTTTTAATCACTGAGTTACCTCTCCAGCCCCTTCCTGAAAAAAAAAAAAACTTTCATTAAAAACCTGCTTCCAAATGCTAAGAAGTATTAAATTTTTGTGACGATTTGGAAAAAAAATCTTATATTTCCCTTCAAACAAACAAGAGAAATCTACACAAGAGGAAACACTGAGAAAGTACTTTCCTATTTGAATGGCCCCACAGTCTCTGTTGGGTCTTGGCTAGACTAGTGTCTATCAGAGCAATTAGCTCTAATTAGCACATTTATTGTCAAGGTTCCAGGAGATGTGAGAATGGGATGGGCAGAAAGGATAATCCCCTTATCTCCACTACTACTGATCCCTCCAGAAAACAAGATTGAAGTGCTTTGTCGGGCCTGTAAGGCAGTTTCACTGCCAGCAGCCAGCTGTCAGCACTGACAGAGGTCTGCCCCCAGGAATACCTGCTCTCAGGAACCTTCATTCCAGAATAGGGAAGGAGAACTCCGTAGAAAGAGTAATGCTATTTACATTCAATTGTAAGCTCCTGTGGGGGTACCAATACGAATTTTACATATTAACACAATAGATGCTGTGAAATACTCTTGTATGCCTCAGGAATATAGTCAGATGAGAGACAGTCGAGGGGTTTAAGTAACGAAAGTTTGCAAAACATCCTCAAGTTTAGTAGCTAATAGAAGTTTTCCCTCTTTTCTACGCTCTGATCAATAAGAATATCTTTCATCTTGATGTGTTTAAAAAACGTATCCTCAATCAATATTTAAACCCAGTCTTTGTAAGTTATTTTTATTATTTTTATTAAATTATTATGTTTAGCAGTACATGATTATGACTCCATAGCATAGTATAAATTAATATGAAAATGTAATATATATCAAATGTATCATACTGCTTTATGAGTTATAATTATATTAATTTTCTTCCTTAATTAATTTTGGTATTTATCTAATATTCAAATATTTAAGCAATATTAGGGCTATTAAAATAATACAAAATTTAGTTCATCTTATCTTAAGATCATTAATATAAATAGAAAAAATGAAAACACAAAGCAAAATTATATAAATTAGTACAATGATTTGAGGATAAAATTACAATAATTTTATGAGAATGAGAATGGTCACACTTTTGGGAGCATGCTTTAATAGAATGACTTAGCACTTTGGGAACACCTTTATATTCATTTTAAATCCATTAACAATTTTGTTTGGCAGCATAAGCACACACAGTGGAAGAAAAGCATGCGTGAGTAGGTGTTATATACACTATATATGCATGCACAAAGAATAAATAGACACATATGTCCAAAGATTATATGTATAACATTTAAGGCAGTACATGCATAATATACAAAACAACATATGCACAGTAATGCATATATTATCTAAGTTCCCATATACATGCATACAAAACGTGTTATATAAGCTGTTATGTGTAAAGATACATGTATTTTTGTGTATTCACACATGTAGGATATAACATGTATTAACACAATGAGTAAAATATCTAACAATGACACAAAATAGTCTTTATTCTGAATTAAAATCCTGAGTTCTTGATAGATATACGATACGATAGAATTCTTAAGCTATGTTAAGTAGTCTACAGCTTGATGATTATTTGAAAATAGTATATAACTGAAAAGAGGTATGTTTGCTTCCCTTGTTTGTACTTATGCTTTTATGAAGGGAACCCTGTCTTTCACCATCATGTTGCATTTTTTTTTAACTTATAGAACACAGGTGAAATCCAGAACTCAAAAGAAGAGTAAATTGTCTCAAATTAAATTATGAACAAGTTGAGAAACAAATTGGCAGGCAAACAAATGGCACACAAAGGGAAACACCAGCAGAAGGAAAATCAAAATTGCTGACCCCTTGGTTGGGTATTTTCATACGCCACTGAATTTATTGTCTAGGCAAGACATTCCTGGATGGAGCTGCTGGCTTGTAAATGTTTAAAAAATGGTATGTTTTTTTTTTCTTTTCAAAATATTTAGTGTCTACATTTCATCAGTGAGCCAAGTAAATCATGGCTTCTTCAAGTGCAGGGATCGAAACCAATTACCATTAGTGACCATCGGGTGCAGCCGATCCTTTCTGTCCTGTTGCCTGAATCTCAATGCTCTCCCAAGTGTGCCTGTGCAATTTAACAGGACGATCAATACCCCGCAGCAGTTAGCAGCAGCCCTCTTGAAGTGCCTCACAAAACGTGCTACATTTCTCTACCGAATAAATGTCAAAACATTCCAACAGCTACAATTCTTGGGAGAAATCGTTCTTCTGAAACATTATTGACATACTTTAACCCACATTTCCCGCTGCTTGCAGGCGTCCTACTGGCCAGTCAATTCTGATTTGGCAAGAGCCACATCGACACGTGCCCCCGCTGACTTGCTTGGTGGCTGTGAAAGAGAGCAGAATCTGGTGGCTAGGTCCTGGAGGTCAAGGGTCAGTGGTCTAACTCTGACTCAAGGTCAAGGTGATGGCAATCTCCCTCCAGGGACTTGGCTTCACTTCTAACCCGCCCTTGAAACTGATCAATAACGTCACAAACCGTGCCTTCTGAGCACAAAAGACCACCGGATCTAAATGCTGCTAGGTCATGTCTGGTGAATCAGAAGCTTAAAAGCCATTCCCGGAGATTTAACTTCTCGCTGAAAGGATAAAGCAACAGTGATACTTACATTTACATCTTTATAAATAATAAATAGCTTGAACATACCTATGCATATATACGTGTGTGTGTGTGTGTGTGTGTGTGTGTGTGTGTAGAACAGAAATCTACTCTTCAAATCTATGGGACTTCATTTTTTTCTAATTTTTTTTTGGTCCTCTTTAGAAAGTCTCATGTTGTGATTGCGTTGGTATAAACTTCATACCGTAATAAGGCAGTCAGTAGTTGTCAAAATTTTATCTCACAGGAATAGAGATTCTCCTTCAAGCTTAGCTTTATTTTCCTTTATTTTGTTGCTCATTTAAAATCCTTGACCTCTCCCAGTCTTTCCCAGACTATTTCAGCAGGAGATGTAGGTCTTCCAGATATCTTTGAAAAAACAAAAACAAACAAAAAAGCCCAAAACCAACCAACCAAACAAAAAACAGTCACCATAAGCACAAACAGAAAGAAAGTTGCTAATACAAGCGGACTGAGCTTCAGTTGGCTATTCACGGGAACAGAAAGTGATTGTTGGCCTGGCATTACACTTCGTCCGGAAGAAGAAGGTGTGGCCGTTAGAAACACACAGCCCAGTCAGGTCACCCTGGAGCTATCACCGCAGACAGCCAGGTAGCCTTCCTTCATATCTACTTCCCTTACTGCATCCCCAGCCCATGCTTATCACTACTTAACCAAGAGTGAGTGGGTTTTACTAATTTGGAAAGCTATAAAGGGTTCTCTATCGCCATCACTGTGTGGCTTGCTTCTGGGTTCTGCCTGCCACTGGCCAGGGAATAATTACAAAGAAAGAGAAGGTCTATCCCAAATTACAAAATGTCACCTTCACCTTCCTTGAGGTGAAAAATTGCTCAGTGGAGGCTTAAATAGATGTAAGTAGAGCTGGTGAGACAGTCGCAAGTGTCCCTAGAGATACTAAAACTCTTAGTACCATTTTTTAAATAAACACCAGGAATAGCAGTTTGAATAACAACTTCTCTATCAATTCTCTTAAAATTATGCACTCTTCTAAGCAATCAAGAATGTTTTTAATGTTTTCTATCACTAAAAGACCTGGAAGACAAGATACAATACCCATGTTTTCATAATCTTCCTTATCCCTTTCTCAAATTTATCCATGGATGCAAATTTAGTGTACAAATGGAAGGCACATGAAATCCCAACTGTATGCTCTGAAGTAAGGTGCAGCAAGCACAGGACAAAGAAAATCAGTCACTCCCAGCACCTCACACTCCCTCACACGCAGCGCGGCGTTGGTGAAGTTCTAAATCACCGTTGCACAATCACAACTCGAGTCTGGAGAGCATATACCGAGTTGATATGCTAAACCAAACACAATTACCAACATAAGGTTGAAATTCACAATAGCAATGGCCAAGAGAGAATGTACCATATCCTGTCAGACATATGCAAAAAATATTTCATGATTCCAACTCTGGTGTCTTATTACTGATCATAGATTTAATTATTATAGACTGAGTTCAGGCATTCCTTTAAAAGGAACCATCAATAATTTCTTTAAGATAGCTAACAACTCTTAATATCTATTAGGCAAGCTGCAGGTTTTATTCCTTAACCTTTACAAATAAGAAATTTACTATTTTAGGGGATGCTTTTAATTAGCCATTACACGCCTAAGTGTTTGTTTTAGCATTTCTGAGTATCTTGAGGGATGGTATGATTCCCTGTCTGTATGGGACAGAATATACCTTTGTCTATACCGAATGCCTGCTGAAAATGTAGTTAATACTTGTCTAAATATTCTGATTATGTTTAAATAGTCATTTTTAATATATACATGCTGTAGTTCTTAGTTAATTTTCATATCATTTTTATGCAATTGTTTCATAATAGGAGGTCTAGAAAGGAAAAACAATCACTTCTGAACTCAGGACTCTCTGAAACCAAAGCCCATGTTTTAGGCATTTTGTTCTTTCAATGTTGTCTTGCCAAGGATAGCCAAAATCCAAAATGACAGGCTTGTCTAATTTCCACGGGAGGATCAATTTTTTTGTGTATGTGTCAAAGATAACTCATGTCTTATTTATCAGTTTAGATACGACAACAAGCTAAGAATAATCATTAAAATAACTAACAACACAGTAACCAGAAGGAGTTGCTAAAATTGAAGGGACAAGAATACACTTATCTTCTATTAGATCAACTGTATTAACTAATTACTATAATTCCTTTTCATGAAAACGGATAAAATCAGTAAACAAAAACTAACAACTGGAGATGAAAATGCTGGAGAGAAAATTTAGCAGGAAGTTGATGCTGGAAGAAGACCAAGCTGACTTATAAGCTGAGATTCTGGCTTCAGAATTCACTCCGCAGTTTATGCTCTGTGGTCCTCTGTACATCATATAACTTATTTGAAATTCATTTTATTCCTCTCAAAGATGAAAATAACAATGAGTATTTTCATGTGATGGTGGGGTGAGGCTGCGCTGTTGAAAAGGCACATTAAGAAAAGTGAAGGGGGAAAATGCATACCCATGCCAAGAGGATTTCAGGGAAGTCAGAACAGCACAAGCAAAGAGCTTAAAAGCTTCCTGAGAGGGAGGGGAAGCTACACACTAAGTCACTAATGGCAGTGGCATTGGGATGATAGCAGATGCCATGTCGCATGCCTGCAAATTCTGAAAGGAACAAACTATCCCTTGGAATCTTTGTTCCAGTAAAACCATCAACAATATGTGAAGTTAAAATAGAAGTGTTCTGAATACACAGGGGAGCAGAGCTAACACGTGTCTCCTCTTGGTGAGACATTAAGTTATTCAGCAGAATGAAGGAAATGAGTAAAGAAGAAAGGAGGAAAGGAATGAGAGCAAAGAGGATCCTCTAGCTGGCAGCTGCTCCAGAGAGTAAAGGTGACCTGCAGCAAGAAGAGCTAAGTGAAGAAAGTCCGTCCCTCTGAAGCTCTGGGTTGTAGCAGCATGACACGAAGGTCTGCTGGGTCACCAGACAAACTCAGGAGCCAGGCAAGGGAAAAATCAAAGAAGACTATTTTCAGCAATCAACCATAAGATGATTTCTATTACATATATAAGATATATGTATATATATATATATACATACATATATTTTATACCAAGGTTTAATAATATGATAGCAAAGAAAAAATACTGGAAAAAAACAACACTCATAGAACACTAGAATAATACAAATTTTCACAGAAATATTATCTTCATTAGCTTAGTCTAGACAAAACTATGATTAGGTTTGCAAAATTAAGAAAAACAGAAGTATGTACCATTCAGCATCTCCGTGTTCAATGAGTTCTGTGTATGTCGCCTTCAGCAATGGGACCTTGCCATCAGTTTGTAGCGAGAAAACTGTAGACTCAGAAAAAGTCTGAGTTGTTTGGAGGTTCACAGAGGATGTTTTTGGTCAATAATTCTATTAGATCTAATAATTCCCAGTAAAGGAAGCCTCATTTCATGATAAAAAATGGAGCGGCCTCCTGCATTATTTGGGTTTTCATACCACCTCTCAAATGATCCTTAATTTTTGCTGTCTCTCTTTGTATTACCTTTATCAAGTCCTACTCTCTCTCCACTTTACCATCCCATTCCAGTCTGCCACCCATTCCATTATATATTCTAGTTCCCTTCCCTAGGGAGATCTATCCACCACCACCACCACAACCACCTCCTCCTCTACCACCAGCACCACCAGTCCGTTACTCTCTCCCTAGCCTCTGTGAACTGTACCTTGCTTATCATTGAATGTATACCATAATTGTTTTTCTGGATCTGGGTGAACTCATTCAAGATGAAATTTTTTTTGTTCTAGGTCTCTTCATTTGTCTGTGAATTTCATAGTTTCTCTTTGTTGATATAGGAATATTATTCTATTATGTAAATGTAATTCATTTTAATCCAATTATTGGTTGAGAGACATTTAGACTGTTTCCAATTTCTGGATTTTTGTGAATAAAATGTCAATGAACATGGCTGAGCAAGTGTCTCTGCAGTAGGGTGAAGTGTCCTTGAGTAGATGCCTAAGAGTAAAATAGCTGAATCTTGAGGTAGGTCATTGTCCATCTTCCTGAAGAACTGCCACATTGAATTCCTTAGTGGCTGCTCAAGTTTGTACTACCACCTGAAAATAGTTGAGAGTTCACTAATCTAGAACCTTCACCCATATGGGCTAATGTTCTTGGTAACAGAAGGTAATCTGTATTCTATCAAAGGAGAAATACAAACATCAACCCAACTACAAATACTTTGATATATAATGGTGTTATGCTTGCAAAATATGCCAGTTCAATGTTGGCAAAACTTGTGGAAGTAACCAGGTTCTGATTTGTCTTTGTCTTAAGGTCACTTGACAAGGTAGAACCCATACCTGGTACTGTCTGGGTGACCAAGAACCTGAGATTAGATGCTCCAGGGACTTAAGGTAAAACCAAAGACTACTGTTCCACTAAAAGAACATAGCAATAAAATGACTTCTAATGACATTCTATTATACTCCTTAATGCCCTTGCTCAGTCGTCATCAGAGAAGCTTCTCCTATAGCATTTGGGAACTAAAACAGAGAACCACAGCCAGACAATATGCAGAGAGTGAAAGACTTTAGGGATGGACCTAGTGGGGTTGTCCCTATAAAATCTCTCTCCTCAGCATTCAGAGAACTCTTTGGAAGAGGAGTCAGAAATAGGGCAAGAGCCAGAGAAGACTGTAAGGTACCAGGGAATCAAGAAATTCTAAACAGAACATAACAGGAGCACATGTGAACTCACAGAGACTGAGGCATGGGTCCTCATGGGTCTGCACCAAATGGGGTCCTAGAGCTGAAAGGAGAGTGGACATGTGCCCCTCCATCCTTAAACTTGAAGCTATCTCCTGTTGATAACCACTTACAAGTGCCGATTTAGTTTTCTGCAAGGAACTCTCCCTAAGGAAACAGACTTATCTTAAAGGTAGGCTTCATCCTGAGCAGTGGAAAGCCAACAGCACACTCAATGACTTCTTTAGAGGCTCCTTGGCTCATAAAATTGTGTTAGGACTTTTTCTTTCAGTTTTTAAAAAAAGTTTATTTTTTGTTGTCTATCTATCTATCTATCATCTATATATCTATCTTTATATCTCTCTTTGCAGGTTGTTTTAAAATATATTCTGGCTTCCAGTTTTCTGTTTTTATGGGATAACTGAGTGTGCAAAATGAGAGGTCTCAATGTCTACATTTGTTTCTTGTGCTTTATCTTTGTCTCCTTTTTTCTATTTCTTTTGTCCCACATCAATGCATTTATTTTTGTTTTATCTTATTTTGTTTTACTATTTTCCCTTAGATGCCTGTTTGTTTTCTAATGAGAGACAGAAGCTAAGTGGATCCAGATGGAAGGGGGAGTCGGAAGGAGCCGGAAAGAGTAACAAAGTGGAAAACCATAGCCTGGGTCTATTGTAGAGGTAAAAATATATTTCAATAACAGAATTAAAAGAAACAGATTTTTTTATATACAAATATAAGCAAGAAAGATACAAATGATATTTTAAAACATTATACCTTTTAACATCCTAACATACAGACACACACCACACACACACACACACACACACACACACACACACACACACACACACACCTGAGATTAAAACGGTCAATGGGGTTTAACCCTGGAAATCAGCAAGACAGCTACATTTTTTTTTGTCATAATCCTTTTAGGAATGGTTTGGCCCAGGTTCCCTTGGAGCACAGCCTGAGAGGAGGCTTTCAATCATTCTCAGGACAACATTCCCAAGCAAAGTTAAAAACAGGAAGCTGGAAATGGCAGGCAGTAGAGGTCATAGCTGGAGGGTGAATACGCCTGGTCCAGATTGGAGTGTTAGCAATGAGACTTTGCTGTTACCTTGTGACCTAGATCACCGCATCTGCTCTTTCAGGTCCCATCTGCAAGCTACATGCTGGGGAAAGGATAAATGTGTTTATCTGGAGACTGAGACTCCTTCAGAGAAGGTGACAGCTGTGAACAATCCTAGTCAAAAGTCTTAGGGCTGTGGCGCTATGTGTGACTGAGAAGAGGAGCCAGATGCTACCTTAGCACCAACCAGAAGAACTGCAATTCAACTTTGTACTCTAGCATCTTTTATGTCCTTGCAACATCAATAACCGCTCCAGCACGTGTAGCCTTACCCAAAGACAGACATCTTTAGATCAATCACACGCTCAGGTTTCACCTCTGACTGAAGCCAGACACTGTATTTGATCTATGTTCTGTGATGGCACACACGTTCATCATAGTTTGGGCCCAATATATTATTCTTTGTTCAAAATAGCTTGTTTCCACTTCTTTGGTTGTATAGAAACAAACCTATGAAGAGACTTCAGATTGTCATGATTCAGAACTTCTTGGAACTACTTAATCAAACTGATTTTCATGTTGTAAAGAATCCTCTGGGATTAAATTCCAGAGCTCTTTATGTGTGGAGAGGAACTGACATAGTGCCCAGGTCATGTCTAAAGGGAACACTAGTGCCACACTAAAAGAAAGCAAAGATCAGACATGAAAAACTTTGCGACATCACACCACCGTCTGGGTGAACACATCGTCATTTCCACTGCTTTTGAATTTTCATGTTTCTAATACTGTTTTTGTCATTGCGGAGCTCCAAGAAATGCAAATAGCAAGATAAAGGTCCATTCACTTCTAAACATGAGCACAGGTGGGAAAGAAGTTAAGACAGCTCTGTAAAGAAGAGTCATGTACTCCCCTGCTCTCCTCGTATTATTTATTTGCCTCTTCTTTATCGTACCAGGATGCTCAGGAAGAAGCCTGATGATGCTCTTTGGGGACGTTTTATAACCTTAATGTGTATGCAGACTCTTGCCCATTAATGAACTCTACTCTTCATAATTCTGATAAACATATTTATAATGCAAAATCCTGTTTTGTTTATTAACATCTAAATAAATCAAAATGATGAATAGTGAGCTATTTTGTCAGTATCTTTGTTGGGATTCTTTTGCTAAGTGGGGGAAAAATAGCAAGTATCTACCAAGACTGTCTCTTATACCAATGCGTGCTATTTTTGTGTTCTATGTAGTTTGCATTAAACCACTTTTAAATTAAATGTAAATTTAACTTACAATTTTGTTGATATTAGTGATTCTTTTGTTAAGATTTACTTTTTAAATTTGTGTCAGTATAGGCATCATGGGGAGTGGGTGTTGTGCTTTTGAATGCATGTGCCTAGGGAGGCTAGAAGAAGATGTTAGATCCCCTGGAGCTAGAATTAAAGGTATTGTGAGCTCCCCAAACTGGGTGTTAGGAACTGAATCCCTTTCTTGCAAGAATACCTACTGCTAACTGCTGAATCATCTCTTCTGCTAACTCTTCCGCCCTGCCTGCCGCTCCACTGTTTATGATCCTAATTGGCACTTAACTTGAATTCTCCCTCAGATACTAAGTTTCATGAATAAAAATCAAAACTTTAATGACCAGTTCAGAATGAAATTGTGGGGAATTGGGGGAAACATAACATTCAGCACGTTTCCCAGCTGTGTGAACCCCACTGTTTTCTGTTCTGCAGTATCTATATGGTGACTCACCAGTGTCTATGACAGAAGAGCTCATGGTTTCTAATTAGCCATCAAAATATTTCTCTCCATGTTGTCACCCCATTCCCACTTAGACATACGAGCAGTTGTATTTTCTAACTTAGAATTTCAATACTCTGAATTTGTAGTAACAGCAACTTAAATGGCCATCTCAGTTGCAGAATCACTTTATTAGAAATGGAATTAAAAGAATGCTCCTCGTCCTCAAAAAATAGTAACAAAATATCACTAGGAATATTGGTGGAAAAGTCTTCATGTTCTTTGTCATTTCAGAAACACTGGGATGAAGCAACAATGTACATCAATTACCTCCCGTGATCCCAATTTTCACTGAGGAATAAAGAATAATTATTGCTCGTACACCCACCCTTATTGAGTCTTATATGTATTCTGGATCGTGTGGTTGATTATATTGTAGATCTTTATAAAGCCTGAATGGAGCCTAAGTACAAGTGATGCCCACACTTTTTAACATTCCCTCACCCATGCTCTCTATGTAAGTTGTAACTTTTTGTCTTACTTTGCTGGACTTAGAGGCCCCTACTGTGGTATGCCTTCAGTGAAAAACTGAGCAAGACAACTGAGGGGAGGAAGGCTTTATTTTTATTCATAATTTCAGAGGTATAAGTCCACCCACCACAGCAAGGTGCAGAACAGTTATTTGTAAAAACGGGAGAAAATTCCGGATTGGTGAAGAGAGCCTCGTTCGTGTCAGGATCTTTTCCTCTCTGTCCAGGGTTATTATAGCCCATTCTCTCCACATCAAGACTCTTAGATGGTGCAGCCATTTCCAGGGTAGGTCTTTCCCTCTTCATTGATACCTCACATGTCAATATTCTCTGGAAATGGCCTCCTGGAAGCATTCGGAATTATTCTTCAAAAGACCATGGCGTCTGTCAATCCTGCCAAGTTGGATATCAAAATTAACGACCTCAGCCTCCTTCCAGAGCATTGGGAACACAAAAATCCACCATTGTGATTCTGTGAACCATAGCATGTTCAATAACACATTGAAGCATTTGCCTTCAGGAGGACAGCTTCTCCACGTCACGAGGACAGCTAAGTGGATGGGTCTGTTTTCACTGTGAAGTACAGAAGTAAACACCGTTTGCTCTGAATATCATTATATGCAGCAGCATGGAAGCTTGTGGAGAGAGAAAGAGGTAAGCAAAGGATTGTTCAGAGTGGCACACAGATGAGACAATGTGAAAGGAGAAAGGGTTAGAAATGGTTGCCTTTTAGCGGGGGAGGTAAGACAGGGTTTCTGAAATGGCCACATTTTATCTATATACTGGAATGATTTACATCTTTATAGACACTAGGTGGGCTCCAAATTGAGTAACGCTGCCCAAGGCTGAAAATTTTCAGCATTAGAAGACGTGAAACACAAAGCACCTTAATCTGAATGGTAAACAACGGTGGGCAGGGCACAAACCTCCAAAATGACAAACAGAATCAGGGAAATACCTTCCCACTGACTCCAACAGAATCAGGAAAATACCTTCCCACTGACTCCAACAGAATCAGGAAAATACCTTCCCACTGACTCCAACAGAATCAGGAAAATACCTTCCCACTGACTCCGACAGAATCAGGGAAATACCTTCCCACTGACTCCGACAGAATCAGGGAAATACCTTCCCACTGATTCCAGCAGAATCAGGAAAATACCTTCCCACTGACTCCGACAGAATCAGGGAAATACCTTCCCACTGATTCCAGCAGAATCAGGAAAAAAATACCTTCCCACTGACTCCAACAGAATCAGGGAAATACCTTCCCACTGATTCCAACAGAATCCGGAAAAAAATACCTTCCCACTGACTCCAACAGAATCAGGGAAATACCTTCCCACTGACTCCGACAGAATCAGGGAAATACCTTCCCACTGACTCCAACAGAATCAGGGAAATACCTTCCCACTGATTCCAACAGAATCAGGGAAATACCTTCCCACTGACTCTGACAGAATCAGGAAAATACCTTCCCACTGACTCCAACAGAATCAGGGAAATACCTTCCCACTGATTCCAACAGAATCAGGAAAAAAATACCTTCCCACTGACTCCAACAGAATCAGGAAAATACCTTCCCACTGATTCCAACAGAATCAGGAAAAAAATACCTTCCCACTGACTCCAACAGAATCAGGAAAATACCTTGCCACTGATTCCAACAGAATCAGGAAAATACTTTCCCACTGACTCCAACCGCACTGCATGCCTCACTTTGTCTTCCTGGATCCAACACTGACGCGGGCTTCTCTTGTGGATTTTAGAACTCATTCCTTTAAGGAGATGGTTTCTCCAAGAAGTCCTTGATGAAGACAGAATTTTTACCAGAAGCCCTGAAAATATTTGGTCCCGATGTTACAAAAATCAAAAATAGGCATCACATATTTTCTTCCTGGGTTAAGTGAAAATAGCTGCACAGACAATGAAATTTCATTCTATAAAAGGAAAAAGAGTGATGTGGGGGTACAGCATCACGGGACTTCCTTCTTTCATTTCTTCCTCCTTCTGTTCCTTCCTCCTATCCTCCTAGCTTCTTTTCTATATCTGAATCATTTGTCTTAGGGCACTGTCCAGAACCATGCCAATGTTCTTGAATTTTCAACTTTTAACACTGAGTTAATCTTTGAAAAGTTAGCCTTCCCCAGGTATTTCACTGAAAAAAATGCTAAATGAACTACTAATAACACATTTTAAACAATCAGTAGTTTTATAATAAATTAATAGACATCAATTCATCATGCTATTTCCTTGCTCTTAGACACTATCCAGAAGGAACAAAGAAGGTTGATTTTATTTTATTTTTCACTTTCCTTTCTCTATTATGCTAATCTTTCACGAAACTTGTCCATAGTGAGGGGCATTTATTAGAAATCAGCACGCTGTTTGATGTGGGGTTGGTAAAGATCTTTTCCCATTCTATAGGCTCACCTTTTCACTCAAAAGTACCAAATGTCATGAAAATTTACAAAGTCTAATTTTAAATCTATTGTTATTGCTTCAAAATATGTTTTTAAAACTAACAGAGAGACATGCATACTGTACATGGCTTAGCAAGTTTGGGAGATGTTTCTTCTCTATTAGAGGAGACTTTGCACACAAATGACAAAATCTCTTTCAAAAAATAGCGGCAGAGGAAATAACTCACATCTTTACAGCAAGACGTGGATCAACTAATAGAAGAGCCCAAAGAAATCACAATAAGGAAAAAGCAATTGGTCAGTTCCTCCTCAATACAGATTTTTAAATATCCTAGACTGACTGTCATCAAATCCAGTCCTGACTTTATAAATGGGAGGATATAGGAAATCAACTGTATTTTAGTCTAGCATTGAAAGTTTGCTGCAATCTTTTTAAGATATGGTGCAATTCTTTTTATTAAAATCAAGCAGAAGAATTCAAAACACATTATCCTACTAGATTTAAGATAGATGTTGATAAACATCATCTGTGATTTCCAAGCTGAGAAATTTAGCAAACTATGAATATAAAGGTGCATCTTTATTATGTAAACTGCCTACAACACTGTAAGCATCATAATGATGCTGAAACAGAGGAAATCTCCTCATGAGAGCAGGAAGAAGAAAAATATATTCCCAATATTGATCTCTACATGTTCTCCTGTATGAATATATACAAGTTCTAAAGACAATAATGGAGAAACTACTGCTATCTTCTGACTGGGTGTTTAAATCTAAAATCTTTAACACTGTAGATTAAGTGAAAAAAATCTCATAAACATGACAGAACAATTTTTTAAAAAGAAAAGGGAAAGGGAAAATGAGGAAAGAAAATGCCAGACGGCTGAACGATGTAATCCTGTAATTAATTACATGCTGTGTGGTAAAATTACTGGATGAAAAATAATGACTTACTCAGATCTTGTCTCTTTTTCAACAGGTAAAGAGCTGAGAAATTTCCATTACTATTCTTACAATGAGAAAGCACTTGGCAGGGTGATAATCACCTCCACCATTAGGAATATATTCAAGATCTAAAGATTATAAAAGAAGAAACTTGTTATTCTCTGATTAAACATTTACAAAAACATCTTTATGGCTATAGATTAAGTGAAAAATCCCATAAATACGACAAGAAGTTTTAAAATGAAAAGGATAAAAAAAAGAAAAAAAAAAGAAAATTCCAGATAACTGTCCATGAAATCTTGAGTCTTGCATATATCCAGAAATTAATGCTTGCTATTTGTGTATTCAAACAGAAGCTTCAAAGGCATACATCCAGATGGCATATGATAACAATGGCATACTTCTGGAGGCAGTGTGTATGATCCTGAGGGCAAGGGACTTGAGTCACACGAAGGATTATGAAGGTCATACTTCAATTCCCTTGTCAGGCTCTTTGGGTGAGCCTCCAAGCAAAAGCCTCATATCTCCAGTAGGAGTCAAAGGATCCATGTGCCGTGTTTATAGAAATATCTGTCAGTGTGTCTATGACATCCAGATATCTCTCCACTAGGTAAAAGTCTGGGCAGAACTGGGTCAACTAGAAGAAGAATCCTTTTTTTCCCATGACATCTACCAGCCTCCTGACCTCACCAAAATGAGAGGAATGTGGAAAAAGGAAAGGAAATAGCATGGCTTTCTGAAGCTAGGATGCAAAAGTAAAAGAAACCAACAGATAAACTACACTCCAGGGAATATAACAGCACTAAAGGGCAAAATTGGCAAACACTTAAAATGTACTTAGATCTTTCTACAAAGAGCCCTTTCTCCTAGATTTACTGTGACACCAGTAGCTGAAACAATAGTTTGCAACTGAGAGACATCTAAAGAGGCCTCTGCAGGGATTTCAGAGTCAGTAGTAGAAACAAAATCCTAGATGCTATGCAGCCTTTGAAGAATAACAATATAGAATGCAGTCTTGACAAGTAACCCAAATTATAGACTATCTAACATAAATCTGCACTTAAATATCTATTTCCTTTGTTTTATTTCATATAGCATATCTAAAAGTTTTGTATTTTAAGACAGGGTTTCTCTGTAGTTTTGGAGCCTGTCCTAGAACTAGCTCTTATAGACCAGGCTGGCTTCTAACTCATTGAAATCTGCCTGCATATGCCTCCCCATTGCTGGAATTACAGGCAGATTTTAACAAGGAATTATTACACATGCCAAATTATTCTGAGGAGGTAAAACAATAATCTGAATCAGTATTAACTACAATAAGATCCAGAATTATCAGACAGAAATTTTAAAGTAACTACAATTAATAGGCTAAGAAAAAAAATAGGAAGATGCTTCAAGATATAAACATAAGAATTTTGAGAACAGAACTTCAGTTGCTCTCCGGAAAAGGCCAACAATCTACAAGTAGGAATTTAATAAATTAAATGTTTTGTGAATAGCAAAGGAAAGTACAGACACTTGACAGAATGGGAGAAACCTTTTCAGAAATGCAAGGTATATACTGGTACAGTAAGCAGATCATTTCACATCTCATCGTGTCCAGATAACAACTGACCACAGCTTTACAGTGTAATTGTCAAGCCTGGACCCTGGCCACAGGTGTCCAGAATATGGCATCAGTCCATTGGCCTTGCCAAGCATGAACCTGGCATGGAGCAGATACTCAGCATCTTCTTCCATCCATGGAACCCCAAAGGGCCTTTGGCCCTACATAGTCCCTAACAATAAAGAACTGAAAAAAAAATGTTGGAGAGTGGGGAGGAGTGGTGAAGCCATTAGTAAGTAGGTGATCTGGAAGGTCTCAAAACAAAACAAAACAAACAAATATCAGACACCCACAAAATATTTTGAAAATGTTTAACATCTTAAGCTGTGGGAAAAATGAAAATTACATCTACTTTATGATTCTAAATCACCCACATGATCATTATTATCAAGTTAACAAATGCAGGTGAGGTTGTAAGGAAAGATAGATTCTTATTCACTCTTAACGAGAATGGAAGCTGGAAAAGTAACTGCAGAATTCAGGCTGAAGATTTCTCCAGAAACTGAATATAAAACTATCATGTAAACCAGAAACACCACTCAGCCACACATACCTAAAGGATTCTACATCAAACTACAGAGAAAATCCCATCTTTTTGTTGTTCCTTGATTTGCAATACCAAAAAAGTTGAATTAGCTTAGATGTTCATTGAGTGGATAATGATAATTTGATACATAAAAACAATTGAATTTTGTCCAGTCATAAAGAAAACATGAAATATGTGGAGAAATGGGTCAGAAAGATGGTGCGGGAGAATTGTCTGTAATCTGTCAATCATGTTTTAAATAAATGCTAATTGGCCAGGCAGGAAGTATAGTTGGGAAAACCAGACAGGAAGTAGAAATGATGCAATGAGAACAGGAGAATTCTAGGAAGGAGGAAGCTGATATCTCCCATTCCTGCCCAGACCACCAAAGCAGCAGGATGTGATCTGCCCCACTGAAAAAAGGTACTGAGCCAAATGGCTAAAATAGATCAGAAAAATGTGTTAATCAAGATGTGAGAGTTAGCCAGTAAGAGGCTAGAGCTAATGGGCCAATCAGCTTTATAACTTATAGAGATCTCTGTGTTATTTCTTTGGGGCTTGCCGGCTGTGGGGTACTGGGCAGGACAGAAACCTCAACAAGAAGGCCTCCTTCATGTTACAGAAAGACAAACTTTACATTCGGATCCATATTTCTCTATATCCTGCAACCCAAAACTCTGATGCCTCCAGCAACAAGATCTGGCTATCTTTCTCCAATGGCAATGACAATAGACTTTACAGTTTGGGGTCTGCTCTAGTCAACAACATGTAGGTATTGATCTACACATGGAACAAGTATTTTTATTCAGCACTCCGATGTGTTCTGGGTGTACCTTCCATTTTTATTTTTAGACATTATCTTGCTATGAAGTCCAGGTTGCTTTTGGATTCACAATCCTCCTGGTTCACCTCCCTGCTACTATATATTTTATTTACCATACAGGATGCCTTAGTCAAAATTCTTTAGCTATTGTTTTCATGTTTACAAGCACAGACTTTTGTGAGATTTTTTCTAAAACACTTTTTCAGGTATCGCTTATGCCTTTATTCAACCATAAAACACTCAAGAATTTAATTCAGAGTTGTGTCTGCAATGGACGAATTTACCATCTTCACTCTTTTTAATCTGCATTGTGCACACTTGCCTTCAAGATGATTATTTAAAAAAATTAATCTGAAAGAAATTATGAGGTAAACAATAGCATCTATGTAATGAAAAATTTTTTTTACAAATTGTGGCCAGGGTCTCTGAAGTTCCACAGTCACATTTTCTAAGTAAATTCCAATTAGTCTTTGAATTCAGTGTTTTAGGAGATACTAAAAAAGTTAGCAAGGCCCAACATACCACAAAAGACCCACACACTTCTACTACATAAGGTGATTAGAATAGCTTGGATATGAAGCACTATCTTATAAGCTCTACATAATCAATTTCCATGGGCCGTCTTTCCTCTTATTCCTAGGGTTCAATTCTTGGTGCCATTGTGCATCTAACACTTTTATTGTGCGATTGGATGGGGTTGACTTGAATTGTTCCACTTGACCTGTGGGCAAAGCAGAAAGAAATCAGGCTCCACCGTGTTCTCATCAGCCACCCAAGTGTGACAGTTTCTAAGATGATGCTGTAGCTGGCCATTGGCTCTACATTAACCAAACATAGCTGCAGAAAGGAACGAGGGTAGTGTGACTAACACTTTCAGGATAGACGTGTACACAGACCACTCTGGGGAGATAATTACCCATCTCAAGGGCAAGGTTAATCCTTCCATCAGTACCATGCTAGCTCCATATCCAGACCTTGATATCCATTCCCCTTGATGTTCCTGGAGGCCTCAGGAATCAAGGCAGACCAATCATTAGCACGTGCCCTGCCCTAAATATTCTGTAGTTTAACAGGGGACCAATTAATTCGCCATCCACTTTGGAACCTCTGTTTTTCCTGTGTATTCTCACTGTAGCAACACTGCCAAAGCCATTCAGCAAGCACCTGAGACAGTTGCCAGCATAGCAGACTGCTTTCTCCACAGCAGCTGAGACATTGGGTGTCAACTGCAAGTCTTCTAGCTCGTCAGTGAGCTGTTCAGGCTTTAAAGCAGTGGCTGTCAACCTTCCTAGTGTTGTGACCCCCTCAATACATTTCCTCATGTTGTGGTGACAACTAAACATAATTTTTTGGTTGCTACTTCCTAACTATAATTTTGCTACTGCTATGAGTAATGATATAAATATACTTTAGAGAGAGAGAGCACGCTTTGTTAATGGGACTGGAACCCACAGATTGAGAATCACCGCCTTCAGGCCATTCAGGGGACCACAATCACACTTGGCTGCTCTATTAATATTTTCCCAATATCTCCAGCTCAACGCAAATCTTGTCACATTTGCTTTTAAGTGATTCTGACAGACTGTCTTATCTTCTTTTTCTTCTCCTCATCCCTCCTTGATTACTTTAGCAATTTATGAACTCAGTTTACGTAACACTGTATGTCACTCCTATCTGTCACAACTTTTTTTAACTCATAAAACTGTGACTCACCCCGAGTTTCAACCAAGTCATGAAAGCCTCATATCCATCCTGAAGTCCCTGTTGATTTCACCTTCCTCTTAACTCTCGGGTGAATACAGTTCTATCTAACCCAGTGAGCTGGGCATCATGACCAGTCACGCTCACGCTTGGTTCCCCCAATATTCTTTTTACCTCATTTTCTTCGTCTTTACTATTCAATTCCTCCCACGGGTTACACATTCTAGGATCCCAGGAGGAACTTTAGCTTAGATTCAATTTGTAGGGTTTTTTCCCATTATGCTTACACCAGTAGTAAGAAATTGCAAGCTAGTGCCTCCATCAATACTTTCTTTAATTCAATTTACCCTCAAGACAGAGAGATAACAGGAAGAATATTGCATATTTTTTATTTTCTTATAAACAAATATGTATTTCTTTATATATATATACATATATATATACATATGCCATATGTATTCAGAAACCCACAAGGTCAGAAAACTGCATTTAATGCCATGGAACTAGAATTAGAGGCAGTTTTGAGCATCATGTGCATTCTGAGACTTAAACCTAGGCCATCCATAAGAAAAGCAAGTGTTGTTAACCACTCGGCCATTTCTCTAGTCTAGATAAACATATTTATTTTTCTTGTAATTCTTCCCTGTAGTAGTAACAAAGGGTTACACAATAATCTGGAATGGAGTATAACAAAAGTTTATTTATTTGGGGATAAACTCATAATAAGAGTAGCAATTCTCAGTCCTCTGAACATGGTGGGAAATGGGAAATGAAATCAGCAGAAAAAGGGGCTGTGCACACTTTACATGTGCACTTAAAGTACATGAGAACACACCCAGAGTGGGCCAGCATCTTAAAGGCTATTGACTAAAGGAGTTAAAACAACACTTCTCCCTTTTGTCTGAAAAAGAGGGTTCTAAGCCTAATACAAAACTATATACAATAAAAACTATCAAGTATTATCCATGAATAAGAAGAGGCAAAAACATACATAAAAACTAGAATTAAAACCAGCATGAACAACATCAAACAAGAAACGTATGTTAAATGTTTTAATAGGTATCTTTTCCTAAGGAGTCTAAGTCTTACCTTAAAAATGTCTTGGCTATGTCATGAGAGGAAAGTAATTATGACTATCTATCCTTCAACCCATCAAAGACCTGAGAATGAAAACAATATTACCTGAACAAGCAGGAAATGCAATCAAGCAACTTCCAAAAGGTACAAGAAATGACAGAGACAATCAACTACCTGGGCAATCACCCATAGTCTCATCTGCAATGTTGGGGCAACCAACTTTTGCTAAGGCTTACAGTATCTGACAGACCATTTTCAGAGGCAGGAAAATTTGAAAAATGGTCTTACCCTGTCTTGGCAAGGTTTGGCAGTTGTTTTGCTTGTATCCTGCTTTTCCAGTTTAGACAACTGTGTGGTATAATTTTTGGAAGTCTCTGAATAGTCAGTGTCATTTTTCTGAAGTTCTTATTGGAAGTTCTGGCCAGAACACTGTAAGAAGGTGCCTCATTTTTCTGTCCTATTCAGTTCCACAGCCATTCAGTCCCAAATAAACACATAGAGGCTCATAGCAATTATTAACTATTTGACCTATTAGCACAATCTTATTATTAACTAGCTTTTACAACTTAAGTTAACCCATAATTCTTGTCTATGTGTAGTCACATGGTACAGTTTATCAGTGAGGCATTGTCATCTGGCAATAGAAAAACAATTACTACACAAACCAAGGAAAAGACAATCATGTTGAGATTAAGCTCACGGGCATTCCTTCCCCATATGGCTTAGCTTAGGTTGCATGTTTTAATATTCATTGCAGGGAAAGTCTTTCTGTTGGGGAATATTATTTTAAGGTGTGTGACTTTTGTTTATGCTGCATTTGTTTAACTCTGTAAAGCTGTGATTCTTTGCCTGTCTAAAACACCTGCGGTTCTAATAAAGAGCTGAATGGCCAATAGCAAGTCAGAAAAAAGGATAGGCAGAGTTGCAGGCAGAGAGAATAAATAGGAAGAGAAATCTGGGAAAGGAGGAAAAGCAAGAGAACAAGGAGGGGAGGATGTCAGGGGCCAGCCACCCAGCTACCCAGCAACCCAGTCAGCAACAGAGTAAATGTCAAAGTAAGATTTACTGAAGTAAGAGAAAGCCCAAAAGCAAAAGATAGACAGATTAGTATAAGAAAAACTGGCTTGAAACAAACCAAGCTAAAGCCGGACATTTATAAGAAATAATAAACCTCTGTGTGTTTTATTTGGGACTTGAGTGGCAGCCCCCCCCCAAAGAGTAAAAAGTATAAACAAATAAACAACAACAACTTTTCCTGGGAAAATGTGAGTAGATGTCTTTTGAACACAGAGAGGTCACCAATGGCAGACCAAACAACAATTTCTTCCAAACCTAACAGGCTGAACCAATTTAAAGTAATTTCAGGAGCTTTGGTGAGGAGCTTCTTACCAAAGCTTGGGCAATTTGTGGGCAGATATATCACTGAGCAAGAATCTTTTCCCAACAGAAACTGTTAGTCAATTTCTTTTTTTTTTTTTTTTTTTTTTTTTTTTTTTTGGTTTTTTCGAGACAGGGTTTCTCTGTAGCTTTGGAGCCTTTCCTGGAACTAGCTCTTGTAGACCAGGCTGGTCTCGAACTCACAGAGATCCGCCTGCCTCTGCCTCCCGAGTGCTGGGATTAAAGGCGTGCGCCACCACCGCCCGGCCCCGCAATTTCTTAATTTCAAGGAAGGAAAGGGTCTAGTGAACCTACCAGTGAGACTTTCCATTAGGAAATATGAGTAGATTCTGTAATGTGAGAATCACGTACAGGTGATTACAGCTGGGTCAGTTTCAGCACAGAAAGGACCATTGCTCGTCTGAAGTACAGAGTTCTACAAGATCCAGGGATAAAAGAAAGGTGGTTCATAGTGGCAAGGTAAGACCTCTAAGGAGAAATAAACCTCATAAACACACAAGCACCTAAGAGCATTGTAACAAAAATATTGAGATAAAAATTAATAAAAGAAAATAGGTAACCAAAATTTTAAAAAAATGTAAAGTTAGAGATTTCAAAATACCTCTGTAGACAAATAGTGGTTAAACTAATAAGAGGGTCAGTAGAAATATAGAATACTGAGCGCTATTTAAATACATCCAGTATACTGCATTTATAAACAACTCCATAAAATAACAGAACTATTGCTCTCAGATAACATGTAAAGCACATGCAATGAGCCAAAGTTTCACCAATATAGTCCATTTTACTTTTGAAAAGTAATCAACCAAAAGATTGATAGCTCAGTGCAACTGAAATAGCATTCAATATTAGAAAATGGAGAAATGGGATCTACCTAGGTGAACGTAAATAGTTGTCTTAGAGTTTCTATTGCTGCTATGAAACACTATGACCAAGAAGCAAACTGAGGAGGAAGGGGATTATTTGGCTTACACTTCATTTCGTTGTTAACCATCAGAGGAAGTCTGGACAGGAACTCAAACGGGGCAGAAATCTGGAGTCAGGAGATGATGCAGAGGCCATGGAGGAGTGCTGCGTAATGATTTGCTCCTAATGGCTTGCTTCGCCTACTTTCTTATGGAACCCAGAACCACCAGCCTAGGGATGTCCCCAACCACAATAGGTTGGGCTCTGCCCTGTCAATCACTAGTTTAGAAAACACAATACAGCCAGATCATATAGAGGCATTTTCTTAATTGCAGTTCCCTTCTTTCAAATAGCTTTAGCTTGTATCAAATTGACATAAAACTAGCTAGCATGCTCTTTTAGTTACTTTTCTCAGATGCATGTCATAGCAAAGATAAAAGCAATGAATATAGCAAGCCCTTCAATGTTGATTTCTTTTCCAAAGTGTGGCCATTGTGAATATTTTCTTCCAACATATACATTTTACTATTTATAAAATCCTGAAAAGATGGGTCAAGTCCGTGCATTGGAAAAAAGAGAATGCCAGTTCCCCTAACTTGTCCTGTATGTTCAATACCATTCATTTAAAGAGTCATTTATTTGCAAATAATGACAATATGCTTTTAAAATTTATATGAAAATCTGAAGTAATGAAAATAATTAAATATTTATTCAAAAATTTCTAAAATTAGTGATATAAATTTAAGAAACATGAAGCTATAAAACTATTACATGACTTGGTAGACTTCATAAGTAAAATACACTCAGAGGACAGTGAAATGAGATAAAGAATTATGAATACTTCCACATAAATAGAAGAAGCTGAATTTTAAAGAACAAAGTAATTTAATGAAGAAAATTAGTAACTGATCATTTTGAAGTTCAAACACAAAGGAACAAATCTCAACATAAACCTTCCACCTTAATTAAAAATGGAAACTATGCATAAATAGAAAGTGAAAGACCACAGAGAAACTTGAAAGAAATATGAGACACTTTGCATAATGTTTTAACTGGTCATAATAATAACAATCTCTAAATTTTCAATTTAATGCCATAAATATTAAAGTCTTCTTTTTCTATGCAAACCTTTAATATTCAAATAAAAGTGTAAAGTATTATCTGGTAAAATATTTATAAATACTTTATGGAGTAAAGGATATATATATATATATATATATATGAACACACACATATATAGAGTCTTATATATGTATATATATAAGAACTTTTATACTCAATAAGAAAAATTAAGACTTAAAAATATGAGCAAAATCTGAATAGACACTGTACCAAATAAGTTCCTTAACTCAAAAGCACAATAAGATATTCTTATGCATTTAGTATTATAGTCAAAACAAAACATAAAACTGATTATAGATAATGCTGTCAGTAATGTTACATTAGTTTTCAATGGCTTATATAACAATTGAGGACAAAATTGGTAACTCAAATAAGAAAACTTTATTACAGTACTGTTTCAGAAGTCAAATAACCAAAATCAAGAAGCCTTGAATGTTGCCTTCTCCTAAGGTCAGCGGGAGAAGATCTGCTGCAGGTCTTCTTATGAATTTTAATTGTTTCTTCCCTAATTCTTTTGTTTGTTTGTTTGTTTGTTTTTTAATTTTTTTGAGACAGGGTTTCTCTGTAGCTTTGGAGCCTGTTCTAGAACTAACTCTTATAGACAAGGTAACTCTGTGGCCTTGAACTCACAGAGATCACCTGCCTCTGCCTCCCTAGTTCTGGGATTAAAAACATGTACCATCACTGCCTAGCACCCCCCTCCCCCCGCAATTCTTTTTTTTTCATCTTTTTTAAATATATTTTTTTCTTTTTTATTAAATTATATAATTTTTACAAATTTTTCACCTTCTCCCCTCCTCCCATTTCCCTTTCCCTCCTCCCATTTCCCCTCCCCCTCCCTCTCCAGTCCAAGGAGCAGTCAGGGTTCCCTGCCCCTCCCTAGTTCTTAAGGTTGCATTTCCCCTCTGTATATCTCTTGGCCCTTGTTTACACTTGGTATGATGAACTAGACCCATGGAGTTAGGATCCATTCTAACATCATCATTTTAACTTGATTTTTTCTATAAATGCCACCTGCAGGTAAAACTGCATTTTGAGGTACTTAGTATTATAAGTAAACATATGTATTTGCGGGAGGACCAACCAAGAACAGGTACTGAAGAATAGAATGTATGCTGAGAACTGGGGAATATGTGGATTTATAGAATCACTGAAAAGGATTTTTTATCACCATAAGATATCTAAAATCCACATAATTCACAATGCCACTCCACAAAATTTGCTCAAAGGTATTAACAACTTTCAGGTTCAGCTGGTTCACTATGAACACTGAAACATACATATTTCCTTTTGATCTTGGATGTCCAGAACTACAAGTAACAGCTGAATTAGTTGGCAGAAAGCACATAGGTAAAGTTAGCTTTATGTGATCCAGCAGACCTTATGTGTCCTCCACATTGCCCTTAGCCTGAATCTGAGTCTGTGATGCCTCCATTATTTAAGAAACTTTGTCAGGGACTTGCAAACAGAAGGAAAACTTCAGGGCCACCTAATTAGGCAAAGGAACAAACAGGCACAGGGTACTGAATTAGAGTCAGAAATTCAGTATTATTCATGGTCAGTTTATATAGTTGAAAGTATGGATTGAAGAAGTAATTACAGGTGTAATTCTCTCTATCCATATGTGTGTTAGTGAATTGTAAATATACCATTCCTAACTGCATGCCTGGGGAGGCTAGTAAAATTAACACTCTACCAGTAATGACTATGTCACATTGTTTATACACACACACACATACACACACACACACACACATATACACACACACATATGCACAAACATGTGTGTGTGAGTGTTAGTATGTGTGTGAATCTGTGGGTTCTAGTAGAAATTACTAAATCTAGGTCTGATACAGACTAATCAGAAAATGAACCAGTCATCTTCATATGTTAGAAAATAAAAATAAGCTAAGGGAAAGAAAGAAATGACAGGTGCACACATAAGGGACACAGAATTCAACCTGAAATAGCTCAATGATAAAATCTCAAATACTTTGAAGAACATGTTATGGAATGTGAGATTAAATTACAAACCATTCTACAAAGGAAGAAACTAAATATCAAATAATCTATGCTACCATAATAGCTGAATTCAAAAAGTGATTGATGTTTCATATCAAAGAGGCCCTATTGCCAAATTTAACAAATGAAGGAATAACAGAGATAATACCAGAAACTAAATCTCTATTAGCATATCAGATCAACCAGCACAGACAGAATTAAAATAGTTGTGTGAACTTTAAAGGGCATTTTCCATAGCCTTAGAACAGTTTCTCCTGCATTTACCAATGATGATGTTTGTTACAGCATCAATA
Source organism: Arvicola amphibius (assembly GCF_903992535.2). Classification (NCBI taxonomy): domain Eukaryota; kingdom Metazoa; phylum Chordata; class Mammalia; order Rodentia; family Cricetidae; genus Arvicola; species Arvicola amphibius. The sequence continues at coordinate 96,862,978 of NC_052055.2, forward strand.
CAACCTTTGAAGGCAATCCTCAGGAGGGAGAAGTTACTGTAAGGAGGGAGACTTGAACTTCGTGACAGGCTTCTAAAAGATACAATGTTAAAGAGAAAGGATTAAGTTTGTAGAGAGAGAAGCAAGCAGGTGTTTCCTCATCAACAAAGTCACTATTCCTAATGAAAATTCATAGTTCTCACATTGCACTTTGACACACTATGAGAAATATATAGGGAATAATTTCTTTTCTCATAATACTGAAGAGTTGGGTATGCACATAGGGGCACATTATCTATCTGTATAATATGAGAGTGGGAATCACAAATACTTATTTTATATATTTGCTTTTTAAACTTCATCAAGTCATTTATCACATGCACAGAAAATCATAAACATATAGGACTATACATCTTTTCTTCTGACACACTGAGCACATCCATTCATGGCAGTGCTGCAGCATCTCACCAGGATCTCAGAAGTCTCCCTGTAAAACATCACATACCACACAGGCCACTAATCACCAGGCGTTTAACAATAAATAGCTGTGTCTATTCTGAACTCCATATAAAATGAAATTATGGAATTCATTTGTATCAACTGTTTGTTGCACAACATTATCAAGTTTTATTTATGTTGAAAACAAAATAAGATGTTCATATTTGAAGAAATTCTCTACGTGAGTGTATGTGTGTGTGTGTGTGCACGTGCGTGTGTGCGTGCGTGTGTGTGTGTGTTTATATGATGTAGCTGTTAGGTAAATTTAGTGGTTATTAGATCATTATTCAAGGATAAAAGCAAAAAGCAGATAATATGTCTAGCAAAAGAGTAGTTCACAGTTTCACAGAAGATAAGAAAATATCCCCATATAAGTTCAAGAACAGACAGCATGAAGAAAACCATGCCAAGGCATATCTAAAAAATGGAAAGATTGACTTTAATATACAGAAAGACTCAAGCTCATTCACATATCTTTTCTCAGTGTGAACATTAAATGAGATTCTAATAAAGGCACACTCTTCTGCATTTAGACAAGGAGATCGTCTATTTTATTTTATAAAGGAAAGTAACCCTCTCAGATGTGAATATCCAGCCTAAATTCCTAATAATAGAACATGCAGTCTTGGTATGTGGCTAAGGAGACAGACTAACAGAGAGAGAAGAGAGTTCAAAGTTATTCTCAATTAAGACATATATTCACCAACCTAGTGTACATAAAATAATATCTTAAATCAGCTAAAAAGTTTGTTTATTTAAATGGTATTAAAATACATGAAAAACCAAAAAATGATAACATCAGGATATTTTTAATAGGTGTAAACCAAGATAAATTCTAAATGGATTAGAAAAAAATACAAGTTAGCAAAGGTATGAAAAGATTTTAAGCAAGTCTCTTTATATTAAAAGTAGCAATAGGCTGGAAAAATTCAACTATCCATTTATCAAACCGAATCATTGAACCAACTTGAAAAATCCAAATAATGGATTCTAGAATGTTCTAAAAATATCAATGATTAGTATTACTAAGTGCAATTATTGAGCAATCTGCAAGCTATACTAGTAAGTAAAATAATGATACAGAAAAGTACCTCTGGTATGATAACATTTATCTAAGAAAAGGGACACCTGAATAGATGACGGGTGATAGGCACATGAATTAAAAAAGAGAAGATGCATAATTACATTTTCAAAAAATAAGCTTGGGAACAATGAAAACATTTTGAAGTAATTACTTGTGAAGAAAAAGATGATCTTAGAATATGTCTCTGAACTATTTTATAAAGATTTGACTTTGGAATCATTCAAATACTTAACTATAAAAGAAATTTTAGTTATAAAATACCCCTAAAAGTAAAGGAAAAGCAAATGAATATAAATGAACTTTCACCTTGTGTCATAAACATCAGAGAGGATCTATGCCAAGGAACTTTTAAATATAGTTATTAACTACATACATCTCATGTCCCAGACACTGAAAATAAGATATGTCACAAAGGAATTCGAAGTTTTTCTGAAATAAATTTTATGATGTTGTTGGCCCATTTTTTCATTACTATAACTAATATGTAAGGTTAGACAACTTAAACAGAAAAACAGTTTGCTAATTAAGAGACATGAAAGGACCTGCTTGGTAGAGAGAGAGTTCAGCACATGGCCACAGCATGTGAACACAAACATTACATTTTTAATAGGCTCTCATAGAGACTGGAGGGGACAGTCATTGAAAAAGACCCTGGAGAAAAAAACTAAACCTCTTCAAAAGGCATACCTTATTGACCAAAGGGCCTACTTCTATGCCCCACCTCTTAGAGGTTCACACACTAACCCAACATTATATTTAAATGACAATACAACACATTCAGATTCTCCCAACAAGACTGCATGCTCTAAAAGTCCCAACACATCTCCAAACAGCACCACCACTGGAGACCAGGTATTAAATACTTGTGCCTATGGGGGATATTTCTCAATAACAATGCTATACTGATTAATCTTTTTTTTTAATGTTTCTCTAAGGACTTTGGTAATTGCTTCTAACATTAGTAATCACTACAACCCGAACTTAGGTAAATACTTCTAGATAATGATGATCATACATCTGGATCAGTTTCCGGCTTACTTCTGCTCTTTCTTTTCTATCCAATAACTGGATCCTTCCCAGTCTTCCATGAAGACCCGTACCCACCATCCTGGAAGAAATAGATCCTAGGGTTCATGCTATGAGAGGTTTTATTTTGCCCCTCTTCCTGCTCGGTCTCTTGACTTCTTGAGGGGTGGAATGTGATCATCTAGCTTCCTATTCTGACTTACTGCCGTCATGCCTTCCCCAACATTACTGACTCCACATACAGAACCAGAACTCAAAAACCTTTCTTAAGTAAGTTGTTTATAGTCATGGAATTTTATCACAGCAACAAACATATCTGATGTGGGAAGGTCTTTTGTATGAGTTGATTTCATTGGTTAATGAAGAAACTGCCTGGCCCATCTGATTGGCCAGCCCTTAGGTGGGCGGAGTAGACCGAACAGAATGCTGGGAAGGGGAGTTAATAAATTACCATGCCTCTGCTCTCTGAGCCAGACTGCCTTGCCTCTCCTCAGGGAGACAGATGCGATGGAGCCAGCTGCCAGGTCAAACATGCGAATCTTTCCTGGTAAGATACCACTCGTGGTGTTACACAGATTATTAGATATGGGTTAGTCAAGATGTGAGTAAGAGGATGAAAATAATGGGTCAGGCAGTGTTTAAAAGAATATAGTTTGTGTGTTGTTATTTCGGGTGTAAAGCTAACCATGCGGGAGCCAGGCCGGATGAAAAGCAAGCCTGCCCACAGCTCCCCACTACACATATCCAGCAATGTGGAGCAGTGTGTTGTTGCTGTGAAGAGTCTGACTGTGTAGTGTTGTTGCTTAGAAGAATGTGGAAGGCTTTCCAGAAAAGCCATTGGATGCTGGAAGCAGGGCTTAAATGGCATTAACCAGCATAATAGTAGTAATGTAGAAGACCTTAGTGCTAAGGGCTGTGAATGGTAACACACAACTTAAGAGGTTTCAGATGGGAACAAGACAGTTGCAGGAAGTGGGCTCTCTGGCATCTCTCTGACAGTTGGGCAAAGAAGCTGTTTTCTAACCATGTCTTTTGGATTTGCAAGAGGGTAAAATAAAAAATAACCAAAAATAGAAGACGGAGACATATTTTTGAACAATTAAGTAATTAATGAAAAGTAGCATTAAACTAAAAATACTTCAATGATATGATATAACTTCATACTGAATCATTAATTGTTCATAGCTTCACCAAAGAAGAAAATCAGACATGATGTGTCTTCTAATAGACAAGGGCAATACTTTTTCCCCTTTTTACAAGAGTTCTCAAAAAACTGGAACATAAAGAGTTAAAGAAATCTGATTGTTCCCAATGGAATGTACCAAGCTTCAAGAAACATGAAAAACAATATAGTCCTCAGCACCATAAAGAAGCCACTTAGAGAATATAGTGTGGAAATCAGCACAGGAGGATGTTGGCATGCTTTGCTTAGGTGGTTAGTGCTTTTTAAAGTTAAATTGCAAAGAAAGTCAAAAAAATTGGAAATGGAATATTAAATGAACGTAAGAGACTTATAAAAGTGACAATATTAAGATGCTTTAAAAATTGATATGCATATCAACCTGTTAAATGTATAAAGGGGTTATGGAATAATTAGAAATGATTCTGCCTGTAATAAATACTGTTTGATGTTTTTAAAGGAGTCTCCAAAACTCCATTTTGATGCATTTTATAGGAAGCAGCACACTCCCTAGGATTGTCTTTAAACCACAGGGAAGAGAGGAAATGATGGTAAGTATTAAAGGAATAAGATGAGCAATTCTAATGCTGCCGAGATAAAGTGAAATTTCATTACATTTCATCTTTTGACACACTTGAAAATTCATGCTACAGATTTTTAAGTGGCAAATACAACTATAAATGAGAGTTCATAAGTTGTTAAGAGATAATAGATTCCTATGAAAACAAAATAGGTTTTTGGAACTCTCTTACTTTATAAAAGTATCATAGAGAAAGGAGAATATGCTTTTAACTTATACTTATCAGAGACAGAAAAAGAAAATTAAGGAGAAACTGAGGAAAGAATGTATGGAAGATGCACTGATGGTTGTGCTACTTCTTCCTTGTAAACATGACAGTCTCATTTGGTGTCTGGAATCTTTGAGTGAGGAATCACCCCCATCTAATTGGTCTGTGGATCATTATATTGATTAATGTTTGACATGGGGGGCATCCATCCCACTGTGTGCACCAATCTCTGGGCAGGTGGAACTGAAAAAGTCATGGAGAGCAAGCCAGTAAATAGCACTACTTCATGATTGCCTTTCCAGTTCCTGCCTTCAGATGCCTGCTCTTGCTTCCCTCTACCATGGTTTATAATTTGTATGATGAAATAAGCACTTTTCTTCCCCAAATTATTCTGGATCGTGATGTTTATCACAGCAACTGAATCCAAACTAGAAGAAATTGTGTATCTATTTTCTTATGTGTGTGGCAAGTACTGATTTTTACAGCATGACTTCTGTATATAACAAACATCATGGGAGAGTCTAACCTCTTGGGATGTACAATTTAAGAAAACCATTCTTCTTTGGTACAGTGTACATGACCCTTAGGCATTTTAATCTTCATCAGTTGTAATATCTGTTGATGACTTCTTGCTTCCCATCTCTCAGGAGTTTTCACTTTATATTTCAATACAAAAATTATTATGTGGTTATCTTTTAATAATTTAATAATAAAGAGTTTATGTCTTCTGTGGTTAGAGAAATGTTTCCCTTGGTTGGTACTTTTCTTAACCTACTTCCCGTCTTTCCCCAGCTAGCCCTTTTTGAAAGGGAGATAACAACAGAAAGGGTCATCAGTTTTGACCAGAACCCTGTACTATTTTGCTCACTAAGATGTGGAGGCCCAGAAATATGAGCTTATTTCCACATTGACCAAAGGTCAGAGAGTTGGAACTTGTCTCTAGTTCCTTCAAGGTTCTTGTGCTTCTACCTCAAATAAAGGTCCCACCTACCTGTAGACCAGAGGGTTTTGCTCTCTCAAGGTTATTGTCAACAGGTGTGGCTAATAGCCAGACATTGTACTCCAGGAATAAAAAAGTAGATTGTTCCTACCTCAAACAATAGTCTAAGGATCCAACTAATTTTTATTTCCCTTAAGGAGGTAACTTTGGTTTCCACCCAGGGAGTGGTTTGCCTACAGAATGTTTTGGTCTTGTGTGTGAGCAGGACTTGTTTTGTTCTAGCAACAGACTATTTAACTATGAATGTAGCCCACGACCTTCAATTGGTCTGTTCATTTCCTTGTATCACGTTGATGCAGTCTTTTGTCTTACTCCTACCCTTTGGGGTCAGGGGTATTTTAGGCAGTTAGAAATTAAATGTGGGCAAATTTTCAGTATTCACTGCAATTCCCTCCCAATGCTATTTTATATGTTTCTCCATTTTATTATATTTTTCATGTCTTCATATTCTTTACTATATTTCTGAATTTCTATGCATCTACCCTGGTGAGAGGTATTTTTGTAGAGGCTTGTCGCAGACACTAAAGATACAGGCATGTTTTTCAACCCTTGAGCCTTAGTGTCACATATAAATCGTGTCATATTACTGACCTTAGATACAGATGATTTGTGTTACACATCGGTACAATGTGTGACACTATACTGTGACATGCAATACAATATATGACAATTGGCTGATCCTGGAGTCAAAAGTTTCAGTCACATGTTTGTGAAGGTGGGGAGGGAGGTGGGGAGATAAAGGGTCATTGTGGTCATTTCATTAATTATCATGTATTGGGTTGGATACAGATATGGACAACAGAAAAAGATTAAGAAGTTTGATATTACTTTTAGAAAAAAATCTTTGTCTGAGATGAAGGACGTCTGGAGGAATTGAGGGTGAGAAAAATATGATTAGAGCATGTTGCGTAAAATCCTGAAAGAACTAAAGAAACTAACTGTGAGAGAATATTTTTAAAAAGAGTACCAGAAAGTCTGCTGTGAAATGACTGGAACGATGTCAATATCAATGGACGTGTTAATGCAGAGGTGGAACATAGTAGGGCCCACCCCTTGTGAAAGAACTCCAGGTAAATAATAATAACTGCTGGGGCAAACAGGATTAGCCTCTCCCAGGGTTGAGCCCATATTGATTATCCAATGCAGAGTGCTCAGCCCTGAAATCAGATACACACAAGCATCAAATTGTGTGTGTGTGTGTATGTGTGTATGTACATATTCAGATATATACACACGGCTGTAGCAACAATATTAAAAGAAATTATCATCTGAATAGTGGTGGAGCTATGAGGGAGAGTCTCTGAGGGAGGTGGAAGAGGTGAAAGAGAGGGGAAAGTAATACAATTTTATTTCAACTAAAACTGTAGTGGGAAGCGGCGGGGCTGCGTCCCGCCGCCCAGTCGCCGGCTAGCTTTACACCCGAAATAATTACACGGAAACTGTATTCTTTTAAAACACTGCCTGGCCCATTATCTGTAGCCTCTTATTGGCTGATTCTCACATCTTGCTTTAACCCATATTTAGTAATCTGGGTAGCACCACGAGTTGTGGCTTACCAGGAGAGATCTTAACCTGTGTCCATCTCGGAGAGCAGCAGCATGGAGACTCCTATGGCGACTGCCTGAAGCGTCTCCCCCACTCTACTTCCTTGTTCCCACAATTCTGTTCTGTCTACTCCACCTACCTAATTTTCTGTTCTTAAAGGGCCAAGGCAGTTTTCTTTATTAATTAACCAATGAAAGAAACATAGACAGATAACTCTCCTCCATCATAAAACATTAAAATATAAGTCAAATGCAAAATGTTTTAATTAAAAATGAATTCAACAAGTACATAAAAGGAGAGAATTTGATAAAAAAGAAAGTTGTTCCAGAAATGATAACACGGGTTGTCTGTTGTTGTTTCTGTTTGTCTCTTTTCTCTGTTTCCTCCCCCCACATAAAATAGATTCACACACCAGCTTAGACCATATTGTTTTTGCAGTGGCCTACATAACGGCTAAAATCAAATCACTACTATCTCCCTCCTGGGCAAAATCCTTCTTACCCTCCCTCCTGTCTATAAATATTGGGTAAAAACTAGTTATTTTAATAATAAAGTACTCAATGGATATTTTCATGACCTTGCTATTTAGAGATTAAAACAAAACTTAAAATATCACTCTTCTGCTAGTGAAGCGAAACCAGCAATATCCAGTAGGCCAGCATGCAGGAAAATTTGGGGTTTAAAAATGAAGATCATTTATGAGTATCTTTCTACTAACTCTTCCCACAAAGTGTTTCGTGAGACAGCTTGGGAACTGGACTTGCACTACCTCTAGAGCTCACACTGTATACAGAATAGATGGTCTGCTGGACTTTGTTAATTTATAACATAAGATGCCAAGTTGTTCATGATGCTCCAGTAGCTGGGTTGTTTATTACAAGACTTTTACAAATATTAACTGTGTGTTTCCTTGTGTTTGTAGAAAACTCTATGAGGGGGAGAATTTCTGCATAACTGCAAATACCCCAATTATCCCCTTTCTTGTCAAATAATATTTTAGAGGTGGCTATGAATCTTAATGACTTTAGATGACTTTAGCTAACAACGCCCGAAATACAATTTGGATCTCTTCCCGGGAGCAAAAACTTGAATTCACAGTTCAAGCACAGTGAATAAAGGTTGATTGGAAATGACCGACAAGGAGTGGAAAGGCTTCTTTCATCCGATTGGTAATTGGCTTTGTTACTGAGAGTGACTATTGTGTATAGCCACAAAAGTTTCCAAATGTATTCTCTATTCATATATATTCCTTTTGCTCTTCACAATTACCTGTGGTCATTCTTCTTGCTATAATCATACCCTAAAATGATGGTGAAAAATGGGCATTTGGGTGCTCTTAGCCATAAATCAACATTCTGGAGGCTCAATGAGTTTCCATTTATCTCTGATGTGCTGCATTTGGGGACTGGAGCATTTAACTCTGTTCTTAAGGACAGATTTTTTCCATGAACTTGAGTGCTAGCGTTTAGACAATGCAAATCATTAGTCTGAATCTAAACTATCTATTAACTATTCAGATTCTTATTTCTCTCCATTTTTTATTTTTTTTCTTTCTTTCCTTCCTTCCTCCCTCCTTCCCTCCCACCTCTTCTCTCTCTCTCTCTCTCTCTCTCTCTCTCTCTCTCTCTCTCTCTCTCTCTCTCTCTCTCTCTCTTTCTCAAGGTCATAGTATGATTTCCAATGTTTTTTTTTTTTTAAAAAAAGCTTTGCCTAGAGTATTCTGTTGCTATATATATGAAGGCTTCAGCAGGTATTTCTCAGTAAGAAAATGAAGGTTAGATGAACCTTGACATACCACTCAGGGTATAATTCTCATCACCAGGATTCATCTACTTTAGAAACGAAACAGTTAACCTAATCATCTCGTTTTATTGCTAATTTAGAAAGGCTTTTCCCCCACTAAGTACACGCTCACTTTTCTAAACTTCACTGCTTATGACCTGAGCCTTTATTCATTGCACCATTACCGACAGCTAATCCCTCTTACTTATTGATAATTGGACAAAACTGGACAACACGCCAACTCCTGAACATTGCATGCCCCTGAGGCTTCTATTCAGTTATTCCTCCCAAACCACATTGCTTTCCAAGTTTGCTTCTTTTGTGGCCTTCAGTGGGAAACAAGTGAGAGATTTTCTCATTGCTTAGGAATTTGGCCAATTCTAGCCTTCCCTTGAACATTCTTCTTAGAAATAACATTTACAGTTTATATAGTTCATGCATCTTTCTTCCTACACTTCAGTGAATAGCCTGCAATTCTTGTTTACTGAAATAATTACTTTAGTGCATATATTTAAACTATAATTATACAATAAGCATTTCTTCCAGAACTTAGTTTATTTTGTGGATCAATGCAAATTTAAAGGAGAGCTACCCCAGTGTCTGGGACTCATGCAGATTTATCGCAGGATTAAGCCACAGGCACTACTTTCTATCTGCTTAATTAGTTCTTGAAATTATAGAAGCCTATGATTTGATACTAAATAGAAATCAATGCAATCCTTTCTTAAGGGGATAGTCCGTCAAAATTTAAATCTGTATTTCTACATACATGCAGAGTTTAGCGAGTCTTTTCTGTCTGTAAGCTTAATAAACATATTTAATGGCATCTGTCTGCTTGAAACAAGCCTTGGGGCATATGTTAGGAAGCAAGGACAAAGGCTTTGGCAACTGAATTATTATAGAATGAAATTAAATGCTTACAACCGGGTAGCATTCAGAGATGTTCACAAAGAGAGGACAATGCAGTTCACACATTCATGGCTTGAATTTATGCCCTTCCCAATTCAATGGAACAGTGCTGGCTGCCTTTCCCACCTCCACACAGCTGCAGCAGAAGCAGAGCCCAGGAAGGCTCACCAGAGACTGTCTGCTTTGGCCCTCCCTTCGACCTCCTTCACAAAAATAAAAAAAAAAAAAAATTCCCCCAACACGACCATGTTTTCTTAAAGCTTTTAACATACTTCACATGTTGCTTTCCCTAGAAGTCTGATATTAAAACACAGATGGGAAGCCATGCATTTTATTAAATTTAAGCGCTTATGTTTAGAAGGGATGGGAAAGTGGCCAAAACGTGGATTGAAATGACACTCAGAGTTAAAAATTGGCCATTTAAGGAAGTTAACTGACTCAAGTCACAGAAAGGGGAAAAAAAAAAGCAGAATAAAAAATTAAAGGGCAGACATGTGAAAAATAAGCAGCACTGAAGGTTGTCTGCTGGGTTGGAGGAGTATTCAGTCAGACTTGATGCCATACCCCTGATCCCAGTTCCTGGGACTGAGGCAGGACGATAAAGCAAGGCAGCCTAGCCTGAGTCTGCACTGTGAAAACTCTTCTGGAGAAAACGAGACTGATGCCGCCGCTTGCTGGGAGAAAATCGGCTTCGTGTGTTCAGGGCCTTGATTTGATTCCGTAGCCTTACATTTGAAAACCACTTTAATATCTCTCTATCTAAGTATATTTGTTCAATTATCAAAACTTAACTTCCCTGGAAATTAGATCTACCCAGAGAGTTGCCTTTGCAACTATCTTATCGGCACAGATGTGGCATTAATCAGTTTCTCATGGTTGTAACGGAATTCGCCGACAAAGGTAATTTAGGACGGAAAAAGCTGTTTTATTGGCAGAGGTCAGGAATTCCAGTCCTTCGTGGGAAATTCGTGGTGAATGTATATTCTCAGTTTCCTTTCTTTTTTTTTTTTTTTTTTTTCATTGAATCTAGGACCCCAGGCTATGGATTGGTACCACCCACATTTAGGGTGGGACTTCCTTATGATTTAACCTAATCTAGATAATCCCTTAGAGAAATGCCCAAAAGCAAGGATTCATTTTTATGGTGATTCTAAATTTCATCAAGATAAAACATTACAGATATCAATTAATTTATTTATTCAGCTACCTACCAAACATAATCTCCACCTTGATCTGCTTGGGGGCAGTTAGCTTTCACACAATGTGGTAAAGATATTTCCGGTGTCCATTGCTGAATGCCTCCACGTGGCAGAGGGAGAGCATTTCAGAAGGGTGGCTGGCTATCTTCCTCCAAAAGGAAGAGCAAGCCTCTGAGCCCTCCAGCACCAGGCCTTCCGACCAAGTTTCTGCCTTGGAGACTGACTCGCTAAGGTTTAAAGGTTTTGTTCCATGTATCATGTTAATGTGTCTGCTATTCTTTCAGACGGTAGCCTGACAGACCTTAGAGAAATTAGCAAAACAGTTTCTTATATTTATGTTTGCTCATTGTTTGTTGGTTTTCTCTCTGTTTTGGAGACAGAATTTGGTTGTATAACCCATATTAGTCCTAATCCTTCGGCAAAGTCTCAGCTCTCTTCTCATGTTTCAACTTCCGGAGCCTGAAGGTTGCAGGTTGCATGCCCGCCTGTCTTAAATGATATGATATGTTTTGGAGCTATAATGAAAAAGCCTTAGGTGATGAAAACAATACAAAAACACATGTGACATACTATGTGTAGCCTCCCAAATGGAGTTTTATAACCTACGTTCTGATAATAAGAAAGAGGAAGACATTTGAATGTGAAAAGCCATAGCCTAGCATGCAAAGACTTTTTTGGTTCCATCCCTGCAATATCCCTGCCCCATGTATGCCAGATGCATATGAAAAATGATACTTGATATATGTATTCGAACCATATCTGCTGTATGAATTCTCTCTGTGGCTATTTTGGTTGGTACTCCCTGATTCTTTATACTTCCCAAACAGGTCTGTATGTTCCTTACCTGTCTACCTTGTTTAGGCTAGAGTACATTGTTCACTGAGTACATTGTTATCTCACACTAGGGTGCTACTCACAATGGTAGGCACCTGCAAGCCTGCTTGGAGAGAGACTCATGATGTTGGAGGTTACCGTGTCCAACAGTCCTGGGGGCCACTTCAAACTGCTACAGACGTTCATCTGAGACATATTAAAACAAGAAGAAATAAATTTCTCCATGGAAGAATTATTGCTTGTAAATAACGAAACTTAGAAAGGTAGCCCTAAAAAGTAGCTTTTACTAAAAACGTTTTGCAACATAATTGGAATTTTTCTCTTTTTCTTTTTCTCTTTACTTTTTGAGAGAGAGAGAGAGAGAAAGAGAGAGAGAGAGAGAGAGAGAGAGAGAGAGAGAGAGAGAGAGAGAGAGAGAAGCAGAGAGATGGAGAGACTGAGAGACACAGAGAGAGCTACTGCATAGCTCTGACTGTCCTAGAACTAACTCTGTAGACCAGACTGGTCTCGAACTCACAGAGATCCACCTGCCTCTCCTCCCAGGGGTTTGGATTAAATGTGTGAGCCATGATACCTGGTAGAATTTACATTCTTAATGGTTGTGAAATCGATAACTTGTGACCCTAACAATCATGGTAGAATTATTGTTCCATTGTTGACCCCATCAACTCACCTACACCTCTTTAACTCTCCCTACTGCAACTGCCTGTATGGAATCTCTGGGATTCTGGTCCTTCCTGATCCAAAGATTGCTTAGCATAACAGTGATGCTCTGAGTATTCTGAATACTTGCCATCATATCACGATTGCACTGTCATTTATTTAGGAGAAATGTAACCTTGCTTGCTTTGGAGATCAGATCCTTTCTGACTTCCAAACTATGCCAAATTATTGCTATTACTTTCTAAACATGAATTGTGAAGAAAACAGCATTTACCTTTGGGTTTGTATTAATTACATTAGAGACCCATTCTATGTAGCAGATTGCATGCACGTGTGCCTGTATGTGTTTGATGCTAGAGAGCATTCTAAGATCTTCTGCTAACTGCACACACACTCTACCGTTGAGTTATGCTCTTAGCAGATCTTTAAAACAGTCGTTTTCACTGACTGAGAAAGCTGTGCAATGTTTTGCTTCAGCCTGGACTCTGCTTTCTTAATAGATTCCATTTGTTTCCATTTATCCCTTTTAAGAATGTGGGTGTCTCAGGCCTTGTATAGTAAGGGCCTGTCAAGGCAGTACAAATCAACAGCAGCACGCATGCTACAAATGAATGTTTGACTTCAGAGGAAAGCCAGATGATAATAATAATGCACTGATACATTTTATCAATCAATAAGTATCAAATCTTAAGAAGATATCAATGGAGTCCTTCTAGTTCACATTTCCCTCATTTCAAACAAGTCACCACTTTAATGATGATTATTAAGAACTTGTGTGGTATTTTGTATGTATATGCATATATGTATACACACACATACACACACACACACACACACACACACATACACACACACACCAGAATGGGGGAGGCCAGAGGTTGATATCACATGCTTTCCTCAATCATTCTTTATTTACTGAGGCAGGGTCTCTTCTTGAACATGGAGCTCACACATTTAATTAGTCTAGCCAGCCAGTTTGTCTCTGTCTCTATTTCCGTAGTGCTGGGATATACTCAGGCTGCCATGCCCATTGGGTCTTTTAAGTGAGCAATGGTGATCCAGTCTTCAGTCTTTATTCCTGCATGGCAAACGCTTTATCACTGAGCCATTTTAAATGGCTGATTTTTTTTAAAGGCTTATTTATTGCTCACCTTTAAATTAACATGATTCCTAGTCAGGGAGCACCTAGTTCTAAGAATTATATAAAAATCAGTCTCACAGTATTTCTTTTTAATTCCATGTCAGACTCATCTCAGAGTTATTGCAAGGCCTAAGGAAAGGGCTTGTGGGGAATTCCACAGAACTAAGGGTTGTTATCTTAATCAACCTTGCACTTATAATATCAATAATTTCCATATTCCTAATTTCAGCAATGAGTTCCAATTTTTAAACCAGATTTCTTTACCCTTTTATACATATATCTGTCACTATCATCGCCAGGAGGAAAGTTGAAATAAACATCACTTTTACCTGACAAAGTCCAAAGTTCTACATGATGCAAGTCCTTCATTAATGTGAGCAAAGCCTCATGGTCTCATTTACAGTGGGCTTCCTCCAACCATACAGACACCCGCACCTCAAGCTGTTTTCCCCAACTATCCCTCAGCCATCTCCACCTGGCCAAAGGAAACCCAATCAAAAATAATCACAATCCCCAAATTCTGTAAAAGTGTCAGAACTGAATGTGTCTGCTTCATCAAAGGTTATGCCAGGAAGTTTAATAATCACAGATTATTTGTAATACACTTACAAAACTATGTGAAATATGACAGGTTGTTTCATCTTTGAATAAGCAAAGAAGAATCGCTAGTTTCATTTTTGGGAAAGGGAGAGATATTCGCTGTGGCGAACATGCATGCATGTGGTTGAGGTGGGAGGAAGGGAAGTAAAATTCCTCCCGGAGAAGCTCTGTGTTTGTGGCAGGAGAGTGGCAGTAAACCCGGTCAACCAGCAAGCCGCGGCAAAGCAGCTTGAGGAAGGGGTCCGGAAGACAGGAGGGAAAGTGTTAAAGACGTAATCCCGTTTAAAGCGGGCTACAGAGCTCCTATTAAAAATGGCAGTCCTATAAATGTTCTAGTATTGTCAGGAATGTTCTGTTGGATGACACAATGCCGTGATTTGTACACACAGCGGACCAGAGTTGATGGGTGAATGAAATGATCCATAACCCTCTCTGACACATTTAGAGCAGTTCAGCTGCACACGGAGAACCGTCCATCATTTGCACCCTTCTGTGAGCGCTGGCTTTACCAAGTGTTTCAATGAAATATGTGCAACTTCCCATTTAAATTAGTACCACATGAACCATGAAGAACACCACAGGTATCTGTTGTAGCACCGGCCTAATGTAAAAGCGGCCTGTCTTGTAATGCTCTAACGCGAAAGACATACACCCGTTCATCTGTAACATATTAAAACCAGAAGAAATAAATTACTCCGTAGATGAAGAATTATTGCTGGTGAAGAAAATGTGCAAAGGTAGCCCTAAAAAGCAGCTTTTACTCAAAAATTATCTCAACCACAGTTGAATTCTTAATGCATATTAATCTGAGAACTTGCAACCATGAATCATCCTTTTTTTAAAAAAAAAAATGTGGGAAATGTGCCTAGAACTTTTAGTAAAGCTTTGTTTCACTCCGCCACTCTGGTGTTAGCCTTGGCATTGAGAAAAGGCTGACTGTGTTATGTGGAAAGCAGTGAATCGGAGAGACTAACAAAGGCAGGCAACAAGGAAGGTCATCGTGCATGAACGGGTGCTGTTTCTAGTGTTTGTTTCCTACCATGACATAATCAGAGCGAGGCTAACTGCAGCTCTCACAACAAAGCAAAGTTAGGAAAGAGGAGGTTGTTCAAAGAACACACTAATGAATGGATCGTCTTCTTCGCTGAAATGTGTGGGGCTTAAGTGTTTCTTGAGACTCCTAAATACAATCCCAGGATAAAGAGTGTGCTTCTCAGAGAAACACAAATGGTCATGATTTAGCTCAAGTCCCTTCCCTGTAACAGTAAGTGCTTGGGCATAAAGAGTAATAGAAATCTCTTCATTAACCTGTTTGATGCCCTCCGTCAGGCCGCTCCCAGAAAGAGAACTAACTGGCCAGTAGATTTTGGAGTTTCTGAAACACTTTTACGAGGATGTCCCCGTTGGATTCTCCTATCAAATCCATCTGGTAGGTGGGACAATCATCATCATTCCATTTGTAAATGAGGAGACTAAGTTGCAGAGAGATGAAGTGACCTGTCCCAACTCAGGATGAGACAAGGAGAAGCTGAAAGGTAGGCTGTGATTTGCCTCTGTGCTGGACATAACCACCCAGGTAACAGAAATCAGGCAGACAAACCCAAGCCGGAGCTACATCTCCCCCCCCCCCCGCCGTCTTCCTAATGGCAAACCTCTCCCATTTCACTTTCAAATAGTTAATACTGTGTAGGAACACATTTTCAAAGGGGATCTGATTATAATCACAAATATGATATTTTGACAAAGAAAATATTATTTTGGCATTTTTCTTAAAATTATGCTATGTGTAATGTGAAACCATTATATGCAAGGAGCAACTGAGTAGTCTCATGTAAAATCATGGCTTTTTTACGCTTGATAGGTTTCCATATTATTGGACTTATTACAGATCTGGGGCACAAGACATGCATGGGGTAAGATGCACGCTGAGCTTTGGGAATTCACCGAGAGGCTTTGGAAATGGCTATCAGTTCATCATGAGAGCTTGGCCAATAGATTCCCAGTGTGTTCATATGGTATGACATCAAAGCATTTTCTTTCTGGAAACTCACATTAA